>NC_064808.1:14506257-14527903 GCF_023721935.1 Panthera uncia | reverse complement strand
AAAAAAAAAAAAAAAAAAAAAAAAAAAAAAAGAATGTATGGGCGCCTGGGTGGCTCAGTCGGTTAAGCGTCTGACTTCAGCTCAGGTCACGATCTTGTGGTCCATGAGTTTGAGCCCCGCGTCGGGCTCTGTGCTGACAGTTCAGAGCCTGGAGCCTGCTTCAGATTCTGTGTCTCCCTCTCCCTCTGACCCTCCCGCTTCATGCTCTGTCTCTCTCTGTCTCAAAAATAAATAAACGTTAAAAAAAAATAATAAAAAAGAATGCATAATAAGTGATTAGGAATAAAAAACATGTAAATCATAATAAATGAATAATAATTTTAAAAATACATATAATTTTGGCTAAGGTATTTGATACTTAAATTTGACAGGGCCAAAAATGGCTACAAAATCACAAAACAAAACAAGAATGGCCCAGAGATAGATGAGGGATATCAAAAAACACATTCCCAGGGCCTGGGTGACCTAGGTGAGGCAGTATGCAATTGCAGGATGAACATTACCCCACAGACTGAAGACCGGGGTTCAAATGCCACTTCCACTACCTATCAGCTACGTGACCGGCAGCAAATGAAATTCCCAGAGCATCAACTTTTTTTCACCTCTATAATGAGAATAATAGTAACTACCCTGCCTATCTCCCAGGCGATTTGTTTGGTTTTACTTTTTTTTTTTTTCTTTAAAGTAGGCTCCGTGCCCAACGTGGGGCTTGGAACTCACAACCTTGAACTCAAGAGTCGTGTGCCTCCACCACCTGAGGCAGTCAGGCGCCCCTCTCCCAGACTAGGACGCTCAAATAAAATCAGTGACATGGAAAGCCTCTGAAAATGAAAAAGGACCATTTACGGTTTCTGTTGTTAACAGAAGAATGACAGTAGTAGTCTAAGTTCTTCTAAAGGAAATTCAAGGGAACGGATATAGCCTTGCAAAAACATGTTACTCACAGGATAAGGAAGATACATGTTAGGTAATTCTCCCATTTTTCAAAAATTAAGTTTCCCTAGTTTATCAACTGTACATCATTAGGAACTTATTATAAAGGTACAAACTTGGAATAAATTTATTTGTTAAAACAAAATGAAAAAATCCCCCAAACAAAAAACAAAACCCTCTAATTTCCAGTGTTTTAGATGTCTGGAAGTAAAAGTTTGGGATCTTTACAAGAGAATTTAAGTCAGAGGGACCTTAATAGAGTTTAACATGAAGTAAACCCAGAGAGTACATTTTCTCCAGGGATTAAACAGTCATGTCCTTATTTTCATTAAAGCTTTCCATTCCCACAAATAATCACACACAAATCAACAATTTACTCACGCAAAAAATCCTAGGATGCCTTCTTCACGATAGATGGTTACTATGGAGTCATAAAGTCCACTAACGTACAGAAGATGGAAAGGCAAAAATACATGAAGATTATTTTGGAGCTACTAAAGAAAACGTTCAATTATCACTTTTGACAAGGTCAAATTTATATCCCACCCCCTTTTCTGCCACCCTCACTCTGTAAAGACAGTTGAATTTGGGACAGGTGTGGAGATATTACTACCTAGTTACATGGAGTCAGGGTGAATTTTGGCTTTAGTGTCTCTGCAACTTACTCTGAGATCTTGGGTAGCTTCTTAAACGTGCCCAGGCCATTTTCTTCTATTTTCCCTTTTCTGTGTGTGTGCATATCAAATGATATATCAACTTGATCAAAATGATATATCTAAGGCACCATAAAAATGGAAAGCACTTTTGACAGCTCAGAGCCTGGAGCCTGCAGCCTGCTTTGGATTCTGTGTCTCCCTCTCTCTCTCTGTTCCTCCCCTGCTCGCACTTTGTCTCTCTCTCTCTCTCAAAAATAAATAAAGATTAAAAAAAAAAAAATGTAAAGCACTTCAACTGATCTCCTTGAATCCTTGGAAATAAAAACACTTACCAGTACTTGGATTCTCTGCCGATGAACTGTACCATAGATCTCAGAGTGATCACTGCAGAACACAGAGAAAAGATTTTTAAAACTACGTCGACATAAATTTTGATAGCCCTGAAAAAGAAAAAAAGTTCTTTCCACCTAAAGACACTTTGCTCTCTGGGTAAACTGGATAAGTGCCAAAGCAAGTAAGCAAACAAGAAACAAAAAACACACAGGCAAGGCACTTAAGTGAACTCCCACATCAATCTGTCTAAGCAGTTGGAGAGGAGAGATCATGCTCTAAAAAGTAAGGTCACAAATCAGATTTCAGTTACCAAGTGCAAACATACCGTGGAAGGGATGTGTGATGAGGGTAGCAGCAGAACGAGCCATCATCTCTCGAGTTGTCTAGAAACAATCAACACACACTTCTGAGATCTAAATAAATGACATTCAAATTCCTGTGAGAAGTAATGTGGGCGACAGGGCCCTCCTGCCCTGAACGTGATACTGTAACACACTGTCATCATCTCAGACCGCTCAGTCGTGGATTTCAACGTTCTGTTGGGGTTACTTCTCAAAACTGATGTGCAAAGCAGATTTCGGTTATCTTCTCGATTTTACAGATTGGGGGACAAAAAAAAGGCAAAAAGACAGGGAGGGTCACTAGCAAACGGTAACCAAGCTGGAAGAAAACTGTGAGGCCTGTGTTTTAGATTTTGAAGTCACTTTCTCACTGTGAGTGATTTCACACTCTGATATCTACATTATTCAAATGTCAGGCTCTAGTTAATCTGTACCAACACAACAACTCTGATTTGTTTTTCCACCACAACCATGTAACTGCAATATCTCAGAAATGCTATTTATCCTAGTTTATCTTTCTTGTCCAGGACTCTGCAAAGAAGTAGCAAAGAAAATTAAATTACAATACTTGGAGGTAGGTTGTAAATACACCAGGTCATTCATTTATGCATTTAAACATTATCTTCAGTTATTTAGTTAAGACAGCCCTCATGGTATGGTAGTCCTGAGAAGAGCCTGTGGGACAGGATGGGCCAACTGAAGTTAAGAAAATACAAAATGTATATTAATACATGTTCCTCTATTTTTTAATAAAAGTAGAAACTTTATGGAAACAAAGTTGATTCATCTGATAGCTACACTTGTAGTAAGATTTGCTTTGGAATATATATTTTATTTATTATTTAAAACTAATTTCTTCCATTTATTTGAAAGAGAGAGATCATGTACATGTGGGAGTAGAGGAGAGGCAGAGGGAGGGAGAGTGGGGGGGTGGTGAGAGGGGTGGAAAGGGAGAGAGGGAGAGGGAGAGAGACAGAGAGAGAGGGAGGGAGAGAATGAATCCCAAGCAGGCTTCATGCTCAGCACAGGGATCCCTGGGATCCCTGGGATCATGATCTGAGCTGAAATCAAGAGATGGAAGTTCAACTGACAGAGCCACCCAGGTGCCCCTGGAATATATATTTTAGAAAGCAGCATTTGGGGCACCTGGGTGGCTCAGTCAGTTAAGCGTCTGACTTCAGCTCAGGTCATGATCTCGCGGTTCGTGGGTTTGAGTCCCACGTTGGGCTCTGTGCTGACAGCTCAGAGCCTGGAGCCTGCTTTATATTCTGTGTCTCCCTCTCTATCTGCCCCTCCTCTGCTCTCGCTCTGTCTCTCAAAAATAAACAAACATTAAAAAAAATTTTTTTTTTAAAGAAAGCAGCATTTACGAGAAAATTGCAACCTCACTAAAAACAATTAGACAATGTGAAGACTAAGAAATCAAAGAGTACTTTTGAAAGCCATAAACATTAAGTCAGGTATGAAACAAACCCCTAAGGTAGGAGATGGGAAGAGGAAAATGGGTGTGAGGAACAATCCCCTAAGTCAGAATAACACTGTAAAAACTTTTATGGATAGAGGGGCATCTGGGTGGCTCAGTCCATTGAGGACTTTGGCTCAGGTCATGATCTCATGGCTTGTGAGTTTAAGCCCCACATCAGGCTCTGTGCTGACAGCTCAGAGCCTGGAGCCTGCTTCAGATTCTGTCTCTGTCTCTCTCTCTGCCTCCCCGCCCCTGTTCACACTCTCTCTCTCTCTCAAATGTAAATAAACATTAAAAAAAAAAAAATGCTTTTCCAGAGAGATGGATAATATCCAATTCACAAAGGACCTGGCCACTAATTTAACACTGTGCCAGATGTTTACAACTCCATTAGAAAACTTTCAGGGAAAACCTCTTCAATTTTAAAGATGAGATGACCACAAAATTAGTTTCCTTCAAATGCATGCAATCCAAATAGCTTTTTTTTTTCTTTTTTATGATATCTATATAGAAAAGCCCAAATTAAATTGAAGGTCTGATTTCATTTGGAACAAACGCTGAACACACAGGCCTGATGATCCTAATTCCACAAAATGCCACACTGCATACACTGTGATTTTGGGAAATAGCACAGGACATAATTTGTCTCTTACCTCTTTGATAACTTGGTCGAAGGAAGGTGTGACTTCTTTTTGTACATTCCCAGGGCCTAAATCCTGGAAATCAATACGAAAGACAGGTATCTTGAAAGTTTTCTTTCTTTCTTTCTTTTTCTTTCTTTCTCTTTCCTTCCTTCCTTCCTTCCTTCCTTCCTTCCTTCCTTCCTTCTTTCTCTTTCTTTCTTTCTCTCTTTCTGTTTCTAATTTTTTTAAAGATTTTTTTTTTTAAGTAGTCTCTACATACCACACGGGGCTTGAACCTACAGCCCCAAGGTTAAGAGTTACATGTTCCACCAAATGAGCCAGCTAGGTGCCCCTATCTTGATGGTTTTAAATAAAACTGTTCCAACACCTGGCCACTCTGTACACCAACGCTCACTGAGATGAAAGGAAAACTGACTGCTTGTCCCTTCTCTTAAAGAGGACCAAAGAGCAATAATAATCTGCAAGGGAAATGGGCCACCCATGCATATAAATAGGCTCCAACATACCTCAACCTTGTCACATTCCTGGTAATGCTACAAAGGAAAAGAAAAGAAAGGATGATTAGGGCTGTCATAGTGTCATTGAGAGAGGACATAAAATGAAAGTAAAACAGTTTCTGGGTTTTTTTTTTTTGTTGAATATCTCCAATAATTTCTATTTCTATTATCAGTTGGAAGTAAGTGTCTCTAAGATATCTTATTACTAAGTTTAACATATTGGCCAGCTAGAGGAACAGGCAATTGCTCATGAAAACTCTCATCTAAGAGAAGAAATGGGTGCCTGGATGGCTCAGTCAGTTAATCATCTGACTCTTAATCTCAGCTCAGGTCTTGATCTCAGGGTTGTGAGTTCAAGCCTCAGTGTGGGGCCTACTCAAAAAAAATTTTTTTAAATAAATAAGTAAGTAAGTAAATAAATAAATAGATAGATAAATAAATGAAACAGGACAACAAACCAAAACAGAAACCCAAGGGTATTATTTACTAAACATACATGTTTAGCAGAAATAAAGTGGTATAAACATACCCTAGGCCCAAGGTTATGGAAAAAGCCTCATGGCTTTTTCATGAAAAAGCAGAACCAATACCAAACAACCCAATTAAAAAATGGGCAGAGAATATGAATATACATTGTTCCACACAAGATATACAGATGGCCAACAGGCAAATGAAAAGATTCTCAACATCACTCATCAGCAGGGAAATGCAAACCAAAATCACAATGAGATACCACCTCACATCAGTTATATTGGCTGTCAACAAAAAGAAATAACAGGTGTTAGAGATGATGTGGAGAAAAATGACCTGATTCTGTTGGTGGGAACGTCAACTAAGGCAGCCACCGTGGACAACAGTATGGACACTCCTCAAAAAGTTAAGAATAGAACTATCGGGGGTGCCTGGCCGGCTCAGTTGGTGGAGGATGAGACTCTTGATCTCAGGGTTGTGAGTTCAAGCCCCATGTTAGGGATAGAGATTAGTTAATAAAAAAACTTTTTTAAAGAACTACCATAGAAATCCAGCTATTTTACTTCTGGATTATCTGAAGAATATGAACACTAAATTGAAAAGATATACGCACCCTGACGTTTATAGCAGCATTATTTACAGTAGTCAAGATATAAAAACCTAAATGGCCATCGGTGGGATGAATGGATAAGGAAATTGTGGTATATGTACATAATGGAGTATATTGCTCAGCCATAAAAAAGAATGAATGTTGTCATTTGAGACATGGATGGACCTTCAGGGTACTAAGTTAAGTGAAATAAGTCAGAAAGAGAAAGACAAAAACTGCATTTCACTCACATGTGGAATTTAAACAAACAAACCAAACCAATTCATAGACACGAAGAACAGGTTACCAGAAGGGAAGGGGGATGGAAGATGAGTGAAATGGGCAAATGGGGTCAAATGTATGGTGATGGATGGTAACCAGACGATCACTCTGTAATGAACACAGATGTCGAATTATAATTTTGTACACCTGAAACATATGTTTTGTACCAATTTTATCTCACTTAAAAAAAAAGAAAGTAGTACCAATATCAAATTAGGGCAAGGCTCTTTTCTTCACTGCACAAAAGAACAGAGAATTGGTGCCAAGTCTGAAGAGCTAAAATCGCTTCACTTTTCCTTTTGTATCTGACTGTTTCTAAAACAGGCGAGAGAAGATTTTGTTCTCTTTTAGAGAACTTGAACACTGCCAAGGCTCAGACTAGATTGGAAGAGGAAATATTATTTGTGGGATACTTCAGGAATAGAAGATGGGCTAGGTGAAATAAAAGAAGCAGACAATTGAGTCACTAGTTATACCAGATTAAAAAACAGACAATACTTCCTATTAAAAAAAGATTTAAAAGAAAAATCAGAAGAAAGGGAGTAAATGTTAAGATTAAGCAATATGATGTTTTCGGGTCAAATTCCAAGTCTTTAGTTAAGAGTAATTCTAATGGTTTCAGGCGTATTTTAAAATTCTCACTCATGGGGCACCTGGGTGGCTCAGTCGGTTAAGCGTCTGACTTCGGCTCAGGTCATGATCTCACGGTTCGTGGGTTCAAGCCCCGCATTGGGCTCTGTGCTGACAGCTCAGAGCCTGGAGCCTGTTTCAGATTCTGTGTCTCCCTCTCTCTCTGCCCCTCCCCTGTTTACACTCTGTCTCTGTCTCAAAAATAAATAAACATTAAAAAAAAAAATTAAAAAAAAATAAATAAAATAAAATTTTCACTCATTTCTAGGGGCGCGTGGGTGGCTCCGTCAGTTATGTGTCCGACTTCGGCTCAGGTCATGATCTCACGGTTTGTGAGTTCAAGCCCTGCATCCGGCTCTCTGCTGTCAGGGAAGAGCCCACTTGGGATTCTCTGTCCCCTTCTCTCTGCCCTTCCTCTGCTCTTTCTCAAAAAAAAAAGAAACTTAAAATAAAAATTTCCTCCTGTCCTTTCTATACTATTCTGAACAGAATTTAATTTCATTCTGGTTCAAATATACAGAACTCTTTCTTATAAAAGGCTAACAGTTTCATCAACCCTGAACTGGTCTCTCTTCCTGATTGTATGGAGCTGCTTTTGATACTAAGTGTAGTACCAATCCCCTGTTATATTTCATTTGGCTACATGTGAAACATATATTCAGGGTACCTGATTACCGGGAGTTTATTACTTTCTGGAACATACAGGACCTTGTTCTCAAGTAGTACTTTCACTTTTGCTCTAAGTCTACACATGAAGCCCACTAGAGGACAGCTGTCTTTCCATATGTAAATCTCACTCGGGTAAGGGCAATACTTTCACTGAGCCCGGGGGAGGGTGTGGCTGGGAATGAAACACTAATCAATCCACCAAAAATACCTGCCCATTAGGACTCCATTACTCTCACCCACGGGCTACCCACACTTTTCCACATTCAGCCCACAGGCATGACAACAAGAATAAGTATAAGGTGGAGCGCCTGGCTGGCTTAGTGGGTAGACCATGTAACTCTTCATCTTGGGGTCATGAGTTCAAGCCCCGCAATGGGAGTGGAGCTTACTTAAAAACATAACAAAAGAATAAGTGTAAAGAATAATAAAGTGGCTAAAGGGTGAAACAGCTTCCATGTGAGGAATCTACTGAAAACCTTTCCAACTCAAAAATCAGTGAAGGGTGAAGAGAATTTAAAATTGAAGCCAATTAGCATTCATACATGAAATTTAAGGAACAAAACAAATGGGTGCACCTGGGTGGCTCAGTTGGTTAAGCATCCAACTTTAGCTCAGGTCACGAACTCATGGTTCACGAGTTCAAGCCCCACACTGGGTTCTGTGCTAACAGCTCAGAGCCTGGAGCCTGCTTCGGATCCTGTCTCTCTCTCTCTCTCTCTGCCCCTCCCCTGCTCGTACTGTCTCTCTCTCTCAAAAATAAATAAAACATTAAAAAAAAAAATGATCATGGGGGGAAAAAAAAGAGGCAAACCAGGAAACAGACTCTTTACAGAGAACACACTGATAGATACTAGAGGGGAGGTGGGCGGGGTGGGGGATGGGTGAAATAGGTGATGGGGACTAAGGGGGGGCACTTGTGATAAGCAGAGGGCGATTTAAGGAAGTGTTGAATCACTACACCGTACACCCAAAACTAATATTACACTGTATGTTAACTAATTGGAATTTAAATAAAAACTTTAAAAAAAATGAAATCGAAGCCAATTAGATCATGAAACTAACAAAATCAAGACATGGTCATCAGATGATAAAACATTAGAACTGGGGTAATGTGAAAGCCTACAAAAGTAAATGAAGGATTGTGCCCAGTACTATTTAAATAAGCAGTTAGTGGGGCGTCTGGGTGGCTCAGCTGGTTAAGTGTCAGACTTCAGATCTCTGGCTTTCTTAAAATCAAATGCCTCAGATACAGATAGCCAAAGTTCCACCTCTTACCTCTTCCCCTACTTCCCCAAAATTTCTACAGCCCTGCAGTTGACATGGACCTTGGTGGTTAAAAAAAATTTTTTTTTAATTTATTTAACATTAACACATTTGCAGAAACAGTGCACAAAATATAAATGATGGAATAAATAATCACATGACAAATATCCACATAGCCATGATCCAGGTCAAGGAAAATCATTTCCATTACCCCCAAATGTCATGCATGGTCCCTTTTCCCTTCCCTCTTCCCACAGATAACCACTATCCTGACTTTTATGTTTATCTTGCTAAGTTTTTTAAGAAAATAAGTTTGTGGGGCACTTGGCTGGCTCAACAGGTAGAGCATGCGACTCCTGATCTCAGGGTTGTGAGTTTAAGACCCACATTGGGCACACAGCTTACTTTAAAATATAAATCAATAAAAAAACCTTTTAAACATAAATACATAAAAAATAAGTTTGTAACAGAAAACATTTTACTAGGGGTAATGATAAGAAAAAAATAACTTCAGAAAGAAATATGTATGTTTTAATCAGCCTCCTTCCTCCTTCAAAGAAATCAAATGAGCTATGCAGGAGATCGAATAATTGCATTCATTTTCTTCTCAGAATGACTGATTCACAGGACGAAGTTTGTGTAGATCAAAGTCAAATGCTTCATTTTATACAAATTCCCCTTGCGTCCCAGGAAAGAATTAAGAATGGGTATTTGGGGGCACCTGCGTGGCTCAGTCGGTTAAGTGTCTGACTCATGACACTGGCTCAGGTCATGATCTCACAGTTTGTGAGATGGATCCCTGCGTTGGCTCGGCTGACAGCTCCGAGCCTGCTTGGGATTCTCTCTCTCTCTCTCTCCCCCTCTCTCCCTCTCTCCCTCCCTCCCTCCCTCTCTGTCCCTCCCCCACTTGTGCATACATTTTCTCTTTCTCAAAAATAAATAAATTTTTAAAAAGAAAAAAAAAATGGATATTTGAAGAAAATGTTTTCAAGAGGAAGAAAGATCACGGTCATAAATATATCTTTAAAACTGCTCTTGGGGCACCTGGGTGGCTCAGTCAGTTGAGCATCCAACTTCAGCTCAGGTCATGATCTCCTTGTTCTTGAGTTCAAGCCCCGCATTGGGCTCACTGCTGTCAACCTGTCAGCACAGAGCCTGCTTTGGATCCTCTACCCGCCTCTCTCTGTCCCTCCCTCACTTGTGTTCTCCCCCCAAAAGTAAACAATTATTAAAAAAAACAAAAAGCAAAAATAACCCTGCTCTTGGTCAGTAGAACAAACTGCATAAAAGGTAATCTAAATCTTTGGGAAGATGAACTGATGTTCTTACCTGTAAAACTTTACCATGGACCACGGTCCCAAGGACTCCTGAGCACAGTCTTGGAGTTAAGCCTGTGAACAACCCACGCTTCCCGTCAATGCTGGCAATGTGCTGAGCTAAGAACACAAGTCAGAGATTTAAATTCCAGCTGAAAGAAATAGTTACATAGAAATTTCATGTCAACAGGCTTTCTATATCTTCTTTCCATACCTCCTGCCTACCTATCATCATCCTCAATGTCCTCCAATTCCAAATAAATCAAAAACACTTACCATAACAAAACAGACCAGGAAGCTGACATACTTGCCGCCCAAAAATATTTCGTCCTATTGTTGGAGGAAGAGGCTCATATCCCACCTTTAAAAACAATAGGATGTATCAATACTAAGCAATATTCCCCAAAATACCTTGGTTGTAAAGTTATAATTTTTAACCTCAGTTAAAATACAGCATATGTTTTCCGAGGCAATGATGAAGTATCATCCTTGTCAGTTTCTTATTCCCTCAACTGATAACACTAGTTTCAATGAACTCCAAGCTTCCTTTTGTTTGGTTCAAATTCTACAAAGTAAGCCATGTAGCTGAGCTGGACTAGTATCAAATTGAAAACAGAGTAAGGGAACTTTTGTGTTAGGAAAGCTACAGTTTAGTGAGGCTCAAAAATATTTTCTAAAGAAAATCTAACACATTTTAAATAAAGTAATCTCCATGCCCAACGTGGGGCTTAAACTCACAACTGGGAGATCAAGAGTTGCATGCTATCCCAACTAAGCCAGCTATGCTCTCCAAACACATTTTTTATATTTGGACAAAACAGAAGACTAAGCCAGTATCCACTATGGATTTGGCTATCAAGATGAAACACTCAAAAGGCAAATGCAGATACGGTTGGATACGTCATGTGGGAAATGATTATAAGCTAAATCCATGTTAAACAAGCTGATTGTCATTAATAATCTAATGAAGACCATTTTAGAGTTAATGATTATCATTTTATTTCTACAATATATTCAGCATTCTTAGTGCTAAAGAGAAAGTTGAGAGAACGAATGCCATAGGACTTGGTTTTGACTCGTTATTGCCGTGATTCTTAACCTGTTCAATTAACTCCTGACTGAGCTCCCTCAAAGTGGTACCATACAACTATTTTTAAAACAGTATTCGGGGGGCACCTGGGTGGCTCAGTCAGCTAAGCATCTGACTTCAGCTCAGGTCATGATCTCGTGGTTCACGGGTTCCAGCCTCGCATCAGACTCTATGCTGACGGTGCGGAGTCTGCTTGGGATTCTCCCTCTCTCTCTCTCTCTCCCTCTCTCCCTGCTCCTCTCCCACTGTCTCTCAAAATAAATAAATAAACTAAAAAAATAAATAAATAAAGCTGAGTATTTGGAAATTTCACCAAAACCCTTAAAGACACTTGGCAACACACAGAAGTTAAGTAATCAGGGCTGAGGATATTAAAATTTTTGAGACAAGAGCTCTAGACGTCACTAAAAAAACACTGTCTCCTGAAGAAGTACTGAGCTCATAGCAGATTTACTGCAAAATGTCATCTCAAGACACTATTTAGCTACGAATGTGCCAATTCTGTTTTAGATGTCATAGCACATTTCAATCAAAATCTTTGTTCTTAGTTAAAATAATTTACTTTATAATAGCCTTTTACATACGGAATCTGAATCCACATGGGTCAGCCAAGCAACACATAATACGGAGTAGCATCAACTCAATAGTAAGAAATGTGGCCCTCCTTAGGGTCTTGCATGTTTCTGACTGAAAGGCAGATGGCAAGGACAGGGGTTCTAATCACTGCTCCCTTCCTTGGAATAATGCATGACATAATTATGTCAACTCTCAACAAGAGTTTAAAAAAATGAATGACATGCCCATCACAGGGAATTCTAGAAAGGCAACTGAAAACACTATCAAATAGTGTACCATCAGTTAAAACCTGGGTTACTTGCCTGCGAATGTAAAATGTCACTTAAGGATTATTTCACAGTAGATTAGAAACTAACATATATGCTTCAACTCTTTCATCTGAACTATTCCAAGCTCAGACAGATGTGGTTTCCACTGTCATGAGTCACAAGGGCTGCTCTTGGGAGAGTGCTCAGTGAGCTCAGTGAATCCTCTCACTTCTGAATGAGCTCCTTGTGTTTACCTGGGTATCTGGTGCTAAATCTCAGAAGAGTAACAGTAGCAAAGAAAAAAGAAGAAAAAAAAACGCTAATCAAGTGTTGGCTCCCCTTTAATATCAAATTTGTCTTTAATATATTTAATGTCTTGCGTTCGGGCCGGGGGAGGAGGTGAATGCTAATTTCAGAGGGGTATGCAGGGAGGGTTGGGAAGCTCTTGGTGGCAACTGGCCAGTATCAACCTCAGGGATGAAAAAACAAAGTTCACCGGGCAGGGCAGGACGGCAGTTGGCTATGGGGAAAGGATCGGGCCTCCCCGCCTTCCCCAGGAAGGAAGCGAGACCTGGGGAAGGTCCATGGGCAGTGGAAGAGGCGCGGGCAGTGGAAGCTGTCCCTGCGGGGAAGGAAGGGACAGCAGGGAAAAAGCAGCATCTCAGGGGACTGAAGGCCCGGGAAGGCTGGAGCCGATCGCCAAGCGCGGAGGGCAGCGGCGACTAAACAAGGCGCCGGGCGGGGAAAGGGATGGCGACGACTCATACCTGGATGAGCACCTTCACGTACATGAGCGGCTGGGACAGGATGGTGAGGCCGGAGCCCAGGAGCACCTGACTGGCTGCGTCCGCCATGATGGCACCCGCGGACGGACAGACAGACCAAGCCACCAAGCGACCGAGCCGCTCCCGTATCACGTGCCAGGGCCGCCGGCTTCACTGGCCCGCCCGTGGCGCGCGCACACACGCACGCACCGGCGCGCGCCTCTCCGCCCAGTCCCCGCCCACCACTCCGCCCGGAGAAACGGCAGGCGCTCGCGAGCCAGCGCAGGGGTCGAGGCGGGGCTTACAGTCCAGGGGCGCATGCGTTTTGTAGTGGGATCCGCGCCCTCCACTAAGGAAGTCAGTTTCTTTTGCGCTTGCGCAGGCTGGGAGCCTCGGTAGGAGAAGAATGGGCGTGGCAGTGGGGCGTCAGTGACCCTGACGGCAAAGGCAAGGTCAGAGGAATAAAAGAATTGGAGAGGTCTCTGTTATGCTTTGCCTGGACAGTTGTACTTTGGGCTGAAAGAGTGGTCCTAGGCTGGCCGACTCCATTTTGTTCTGTGTCCTCCATCTTGAGTGACTATGTCCCCGACATGGCCCCCTTTTCTGGGAAAACCCGCAGAAAGAAATTCCTGCTCACTCGCTAAAACCCCCTCCCCTTGAGTAACTTCCCGCTCACCCGTCCAAACTTCCCATACAAACCATGCCCGGCAACCTGCACAACGGGACTCTGATCCTTCCCCAGCCAATCAGCTAAGGCCACGACCATCACCCCACCAACTGCCCCTAGACCCCTATAAACCTTTGTGCTTTTGAAACTCTCTCTCTGGCATCTCACCGCTGCGTCGGTGCAGGTAGGAGATTGAGCTCGAGCTAGCTCAAATGAAGGTTCCTTGCTTTTGCATCAGACTCGGCTCCCTGGTGGTGTTTGGGGATCGTGAATTCTGGGCATAACATTTGGGAGCTCCTCCGGGATCCCCAAGACTCCCGAGGGACCCCCCCCCCCCCCCCCCCCCCCCCCCCCCCCCCCCCCCACCCCAGAGAGCCTGACTGGCCACGGTTAGTGTCTGTCCGTTCCCTGTCTCTTCTGTGTGAGCTCATTTCTGAAATTCTGGTAGTGCCTGGCGTGGTCTATTCTGCCCCTGCGAGCCACCGGCCCCCCAGACGCGAAGGGGAATCAGCCCTATCACTATTGGCCTTTAACCACTAGTGACCTCTACAATTGGAAAGTTCAGAATCCTAAGTTTTCCGAGAAACCTGCAGGGCTTATTGATTTATTAGACTCTGTTCTTTTTATCTATCAGCCCACGTGGGATGATTGCCAGCAGCTTTTGCAGGTCCTGTTCACAACCGAGGAAACAAAAAGAATCCTCAATGAGGCCCGAAAACTAGTTTCGGGCACAGACGGGAATCCCACCACCGACCAGGCTCAGATAGATGCCTCCTTGTCCTTAACTCGGCCCAAGTGGGATTTCAACACGGCAGAAGGTAAGGAGAGGCTCCGGGTCTACCGCCAGACTCTAATGGGGGGGGGGGTCTCCGAATGGCTGCTAGGAAGCCAACCAATTTGGCCAAGGTAGGAAATGTGCAACAGGAAAAAGATGAATCTCCGGCTGCCTTTTTAGAACGGATCATGGAGGCATTCCGTACTTATACTCCCATGGATCCAGAGGCTCCAGAAAGCAAGGCAGCTGTTATCATGGCCTTTGTAAACCAATCGGCCATAGACATTAGAAAAAATTACAGAAAATAGATAGACTAGGAGAAAAAAAGTCTGCAGGACTTACTGGTAGTAGCCGAAAAGGTATATAATAACCGGGAGCCTCCTGAGGATAAGTAGGCTCGCGCCATGGCGGCTGCCAGCAGTAAGCAGACTCGAGACCTGGCCCGAATACTACTAGCTACCACTGCTGACTCCCCCGAGGAACGAGACCTCCATCTCCAGCAGCTGGCGGACAACTCAAGAGGAGGTAAAGGAACCACCAAGGGGGGGAAGCAGAGGCTGCAGAAAGATCAGTGCACATACTGCAAGGAGATAGGGCATTGGGCCCGAGATTGTCCAAAAAGGCCGGCGGGAAGGGAAGCAAGACTGATTGAGTAAAAGTCTTAGAGCTAGATGAACTGAGTGATTAGGGGAGTCAGGGTTCAGACCCTCTCCCCGAGCCCAGGGTAACTCTTAAAGTGGAGGGGACCCCTGTTGACTTCCTTGTCGACACTGGAGCGCAACATTCGGTCCTCCACACCCCACAAGGAAAACTAGCCAGCAAGAAGTCCTGGGTACAAGGGGCAACTGGTATGAGCCAGTATTCATGGACTACCCGAAGAACGGTAGATTTGGGGATGGGTCAGGTATCCCACTCCTTTATGGTAATACCAGAATGCCCCTACCCGCTGTTAGGACGGGACTTACTGACCAAGATTGGAGCTCAGATAACTTTCAGACAAGGGGGGCCTTAGGTCACTGATGGCAAGGGCCACCCCATCCAGGTCCTGACCATAAAACTAGAGGATGAATACAGCTTCCACCAGGAGGTGCTCCTGAGAGAGGATAATATAGACAGATGGCTACAAGAATTCCCCTCAGTTTGGGCAGAGATGGGGGGGGTGGGGTGGGGGAATAGGACTAGCCACCCACAGGACCCTGGTCCTGGTAGAGCTCAAGCCAGGAGAAGGTCCCGTAAGGATCAAACAATACCCCATGTCTCAGGAGGCCCAGAAGGGGATCCAGCCACACATCCAGAGACTATGAAGCCTAAGGGTACTAGTTCCTTGCCAGTCTGCCTGGAACACCCCCCTACTGCTGGTCAAAAAGCCTCACACAAATGACTATCAACCGGTACAAGACCTCCGGGAAATAAATAAGAGGGTCACGGACATACACCCAACTGTTCCCAACCCACATACTCTCTTGAGCTCCTTGGCACCCTCCAGGGTCTGGTATACTGTATTAGATTTAAAGGACCTCTTCTTCAGTCTGCCGCTGGCACCCCAAAGCCAACCCTTGTTCGCCTTCAAGTGGCATGATCCAGAGGAGGGCTACAGCGGGCAACTCACCTGGACATGGCTGCCTCAGGGGTTCAAAAATTCTCCCGCCATCTTCGACGAGGCACTACACGAGGACCTGGGTGAGTACAGAAAGGAGCACGCTGGCCTCACCCTCCTACAGTATGTAGATGACATCCTGATTGCTGCCGACACGGCCGGCCGAGGACTGCGAGCAAGGGACCCAGGACCTGCTGGCTACCCTGGGGGCCTTAGGGTACCGGGCATCTGCGAAAAAGGCTCAGATATGCAGGGAGAGGGTAAGTTACCTGGGATACATCCTGGAGGGCGGACAGCGGCGGTTATCAGATGCCAGAAAAGAATCTGTCCTGAAGATCCCTACTCCCACCTCCCAAAGGGAAGTAAGGGAATTCCTAGGATCGGCCAGCTACTGCCGCCTCTGGATCCCGGGTTTTGCTGAGATCGCCAGGCCCCTATAAGAAGCTACCAAAGAGGGAAAAACATTTGAATCGACTGAAAAAGAGGAAACTGCCTTTAATTAGTTGAAAAAGGCCCTCCTAGATGCCCCAGCCCTGGGCCTGCCAGACATTATGAAGCCCTTCCACCTCTTTGTAGACGAACACAAGGGAATAGCAAAAGGGGTTCTAACTCAAGCCTTAGGCCCCTGGAACCGCCCGGTGGCTTACCTGTCCAAGAAGCTAGACCCAGTGGCTGCCGGCTGGCTGCCATGCCTAAGAATTATTGCGGCGACAGCACTCCTTGTCAAGGATGCAGACAAACTGACCCTAGGACAGCAGATCTGGATCATGACCCCACACGCCATTGAAGGGGTCCTGAAACAGCCTCCTGATAGATGGATGAGCAACACACGTGTGACTCATTACCAGAGCCTCCTACTCAACCCTCCACGGGTGCGGTGCCACCCCAGTGCGGCCCTCAATCCTGCAACTCTGCTGCCCGACCCTGACCTAGATGCTCCACTACATGATTGTGCAGGGATCCTGGAGCAAGTACATGGATTCCGGACGGACCTGACCGACCGGGCCCCTCCCTGATGCCGAGGCTACTTGGTTCACTGATGGCAGCAGCTTTGTGCGGGACGGACACAGGTATGTGGGTGCAGCGGTAGTCACTGAAACGGACACCATATGGGCGGAGGCTCTACCCTCCGGAACGTCAGCCCAGCAAGCAGAGCTCGTCGCCCTCACCAAGGCGCTGACACTGGGAGCTGGAAAACGGCTTAACATCTACACACACAGCCGTTATGTGTTTGCCACAGCTCATATTCATGGGGCAATTTATCAGGAGAGGGGGTTACTAACGGCAGAAGGACGGACTATAAAAAATAAGCAGGAGATATTTGACCTGCTTACGGCCTTATGGCTTCCTGCCAAGCTGGCCATTATCCACTGCCAAGGGCACCAGAAAACTGATAACCCGGTAGCTAGAGGTAATCGAAAGGCTGACCAGGAAGCCAAGGCAGTAGGCCTTACTTCAGTTCCCACCATGACCATACAACTACTGGACCCGGGAGACCCAGTTTTACCAGACCAGCCCAAATACTCCCAGGAGGAGTTACAGCGGATCAAGAAACTCCCCATGGCCCAGGAGATAAAGGGATGGTGGTATACACCTACAAGGAGCTCGTGCTGCCAGACCGGCTCGGAGTCTCAGTATCAGAGCACATGCATCGGTCTACTCACACGGGGGCCCGAAAATTAAAAGACTTAATCTGACATGCTGGAATCAAGATTCACCAACAGGACACCAAAATAGAGCAAGTTGTATGTGCCTGCAAGACCTGCCAACTCACCAACTCGAGAGCCACATCAAATAAAAAAGGAAGCAGGCTCAGAGGCACCAGACCGGGAGCCCAATGGGAGGTCGACTTCAATGAAGTTAAACCAGGAAAGTATGGTTATAAATATCTTTTAGTATTTACAGACACCTTCTCTGGCTGTGTGGAGGCATACCCAACCAAGCATGAAACTGGGCCAGCTCTTATCTTGCAGGTAAAGCAGGCAGTAGCCAAGGCTGTGGGGGGAAATTACATTGTGCTTATAGGCCCCAGAGCTCAGGATAGGTAGAAAGAATGAATACAACCCTAAAAGAGACCCTTACCAAATTAACCATGGAGACTGGCGAGGACTGGGTGACTCTCCTACCGTACGCCCTTTACCGGGTTAGGAACACTCCTTACACCCTGGGTTTTACTCCCTACGAGATCACGTTTGGCAGGCCACCCCCTATTATTCCCAACCTTTGAGCTGAACTTCTTGCTGAGTTTAAAGATCAAGAACTTTTTCTTTCCTTGAGTGGGCTCCAGAAGGCGCACGAGGACATTTGGCCACGCCTCCGTGCCATCTACGAGGCCGGCCCAACCCTGACACCTCACCAGTACAGGTCGGGAGACTGGGTCTACGTCAAGAGGCACCGGCAAGAGACCCTCGAGCCGCACTGGAAGGGACCCTACATCGTGGTGCTGACAACCCCCACCGCTCTCAAAGTAGACGGTATCGCGACCTGGGTCCATCACACCCACGTTCGGCCAGCGGGCCCCCCCCCCCCCCCCACGATCCGGAAGGACTTCGTCACGCAATGGGCCGTCAGTCGGGATCAACACAACCTGCTCAAGCTCAAGCTATAGCGCATTTGACCCACCTGATATTGGTAACTCTGTTAACTCTGCTTGTCATTGCTCATGCTGCTGGGAGTCCCCACGCCCCCCAAAACATTACCTGGCAGATCGTAGACACCAGCTCAGGGACAATACTTAATCAGACATCCCAGACCCACCCTAGAGACACATGGTTCCCGGAATTACGAGTAGACTTAGAAAGCCTGTTTCCCCCTTATACCGGCCACCCCAGGGTTGATACCACAGGGTTCAGGCGACAAGACTTTCACTTCTATGTCTGTCCTGGTGGAAAAGACCATGGGGACACTTGTGGGGATGCAGCAGACTACTTCTGCGCCTCTTGGTCATGTGTCACCACTGGACACATCTGGTGGACCCCACCACGCACCGGAGATCTCATTGTGGTAACACGGCCCAGTGGCCCCCGACCACCATATGTCTCGGGCCATGGTAATCCTGTGTCAATATCTTTCACAGAACAAGGAAAAAATACAACAGGGTGGGAAGCTGGAAAAACCTGGGGGGTCAGGCTTTATGACAAGGTCAGACTTGGGCCTAGAGATAAAGGAATGTTATTTACCCTCCGAATGCAAGCAACCCCCCTTGCCCAGCAGTCGCCCACAGGGGTAGGACCCAACCAAGTACTAGTTCCCCGACCTGCCCCCGCCCGGACGGCCACGCCCAGAAACACCCAGGCTCTGGCCACACAGCCCTCCACATCCCCTGTCCCTACCGGAGCGTCACCCACATCTCCTGCCCCGGGTCACAACTTACTATCTGATACAGACCCCCTATGGAGCACGGAGCATACCAGGTACTAAACACTTCTAGGCCTGACCCGACCAAGTCCTGTTGGCTCTGTCTAGATGTCCGGCCCCCATATTACGAAGATCTTGCCATTAAAGGCAATTTTACAACAGCCTCCAACTCTAACTCCTGCAGATGGCAGCAGGCTACTGTAAGACTAACCCTCCAGGCAATAACAGGACAGGGCACTTGCATAGGCCACGTGCCCCCCGGGCAGTCACATCTCTGTAATGAAACCCTAACAGTCCCGAGGGAGACAGTGTATCTACTTCCCCCCAAAAATGCATGGTGGGCCTGTTCCACCGACCTCACTCCCTGCGTCCACTCCCAAGTCCTTAACTCCTCGAAGGAAGGCTTCTGCATACTCCTGCACTTGATCCCCAAGCTAGTGTACCATTCAGGGAAAAAATTCTTAACAGGTTAGGCTCTACTAACCCCCGAAGTAAAAGAGAGCCTATTACAACCCTAACTCTGGCTGCGCTCTTGGGGCTGGGATTAGCGGGGGCAGGGACTGGAATATCCTCACTCGTCATCCAGGACAAAAACTACGGAACCCTAAGGGCAGCCATTGACTTAGACATAGAAAGAATTGAGAAATCAATTTCATTTACAGGAATCCCTTACTTCTTTATCAGAAGTAGTACTCCAAAACAGAAGGGGATTAGACTTATTATTCGTGCAGCAAGGAGGACTATGTGCAGCCCTAGGGGAAGAATGTTGCTTCTATGTTGATCACTCAGGGGTCGTAAAAGAATCTATGGCCCTCATAAGGGAAGGGCTGCAAAAATGAAAGTTAGAGAGAGAACAATCTCAGTCCTGGTACGAGTCTTTGTTCAACTGGTCTCCCTGGTTAACTACCCTCATCTCGGCCCTTGCTGGACCCCTCGCCATCCTGCTCCTACTAGTAACCCTCGGACCCTGTATCATCAACAGGCTGGTCCAGTTTGTCAGGGACCGCGTGGGAGCCGTCCAACTAATGGTCCTCCGTGCTCAGTACAAGCCCCTAGTAACAGAAGAAGACAAAACAGAAACGCAGCCGGTCCCATGATTGGGTCCATAAGCTACATGACAAGGGGGGAATGAAAGAGCGGACCTAGGCCGGCCAACTCCATTTTGTCCTGTGTCTTCCATCTTGAGTGACTGTCCCCGACATGGCCCCCTTTTCTGGGAAAACCCGCAGAAAGAAATTCCCGCTCACCCGCTAAAACCACCTCCCCTTGAGTAACTTCCCACTCACCTGTTCAAACTTCCCGTTCAAACCATACCCGGCAACCTGCGCAACAGGACTCTGATCCTTCCCCAGCTAATCGGCTAAGGCCACGACCATCACCCCACCAACTGCCCCTAGACCCCTATAAGCCTTTGTGCTTTTGAAATTCGCTCTCTCTCCGGCATCTCACCGCTGCGTCGGTGCAGGTAGGAGATTGAGCTCGAGAGAGCTCAAATAAAGGCTCCTTGCTTTTGCATCGGACTCGGCTCCTTGGTGGTCTTTGGGGATCACGAATTCTGGGCATAACAGGGCATCTGCAATATGAGGTACAAAGGGTATTCAAACCCATAAACAGCCTAATGGCCAACAAAAACTAGTTAAGTTTGATATCAAACAACGAATCCATCAGCAGGTTGCCTCTTGATGCATTCATTTAATGTTACCTCCTCAGAAATGGCTTCTCTGACCTCTATTTAAATTTACCTACCCCTTATTTCCTACCACATTGTCCTGTAGCACTTATTGTCTGAAAATGTCTTCCACTAGAATGCAAGCTCCACTAGAATGAATAAGTTCAGTAATTGGGACAGCCTTTGTTCACTGTTTCATATTCAGCGCCTGGCACATACTAGGTGCTCAGTAAATATTGCATGAATGAACACATACTTCAGTGCCTAGGAGGCTACAGGCTATTAAAGGAAAAAGGCATTGTCCTTAACCCTTCATTCCCTAGCTCACATGTTCTGTATCAAACAACACAGAGCATGGCTCAGAATGAAGTACCTGGAGAAGACTTGCATTTGGATCCTGGCTCTCCTTTGTATCTAAATGATTCAGAAAACTTTTTGTCTTTTGTTATTCAGTTTCTGTATCAAAATCTAAGGATGACACTACTACCTACCTCTCAGGGTTATTACTGAATGGTAAGTGGAATTGTGCATAGGATAAGATTTTTTTTTAGCTGTATATTGAAATAGTTTTAATTATTACTGTCCTGTACTCAGCATGGTGCTAGGTGATACTGGGGGCAGCTTACACAACCAGGAGCATGATCTTTGAGGTCCAACGGACTGGGTCCAAATTCTGTTTCTACTAGTGCGTGATCTTAGATCACAGGAACTCTCTGAATCTTAGACAAATGAGCAATGTAATGTCTCCTCCACACAGTTATGAGGATTGAATGAAATAATACACCTACCCAGCTTGGCACGCAGAAATATGTCA
>NC_064808.1:14456172-14506247 GCF_023721935.1 Panthera uncia | reverse complement strand
AAAAAAACTGCCGATATCCTCCCCCACCCTCCTCCACCTGCGCGGCTCTCACGCGAATTTTAGGAAACCCTGCCGCATCGCTCCCTCTTCCCTGCCAACCCAGCTTCTCACACATACAAGCACCTGGCTACTGGTTCCCACTCTGAGGCTCGGAGGCACACCTGAGGAACTAGGGAGGGCGGTTTGTCTTCCAGCCTCTGCCTCCGGAGGCGCCTGGACCCGTGCTTGTCCCATGCTTCCCTCTCCGAGGAGGGAGATGCCCACCACCAGGACGCAACAGGAAAGTGAAAGAATTGCGAATGGGGGGTGGGGGGTAGAGGGATGCGACGGAGTCGCCTCGGGGTAGAGAAGAAAGGTCAGGGGCCCGCAGTGTGGGCCCGCGAAAACGGGACCCAGGGGTTCAGGGCTTTCTGGTGCTGGAGAAGGAGGTGAGGGGCAGTTTCCCGAAGAATAGGGGCGGGGGCGTGGAGATTTCCTAGAAAGGCAGGGGAAGGGTGCGATCGCCTCCGCTCCCCGGCCCGTCCCGGACAAAGGAGCCTAAGCCAGGCGGAAGGCCACCTCACTGCAGGGACAGCGGCCGAAACGCTCAGCGCCCAGAGAACACGCTTGCAGCACTCGCCTGCCGCGGCTTTCTGCTGCTAGGGCCCCGGTAGCCTAGCAACGACGGAGCGGAAGTAGGAGAGCAGGGTGGCCGGACGCTTCCGGGGAGCGAGGCCCCGCCTCCAGGGTATGAGGGAGGAACCTAGAAAAGGTGGAAGACTGGCCAGCCTCCAGCTCTTCACACTGATTCCTCCTTTCAGTTGCAGCCCCGCTTCTGGGGCACCAAAATTAGACCGGTGAATACAGTATCAGTTAGCAGGCCTCAAGAGTAATTCCAGACTTCTTTGCCATTCCTTAGGTTTAGGTAACTGGTAAGTGTTGCTCAGATGGAGCGGATTCCCCTTTTCTTTGACCTTATAGTCTCAGCAGCCCATAGCTAGAATTGAAAAATTACAAAACTGAAACCACACATTTTGACCATGGAATTATCTGACTTTGGAAAGTGCTCCATTCTGTTAAGATAATGACAAACGTACTGGTGCTCTGCAACAACTCCTACACGTCTAGAGAACTGCTAGGGAGTTAAAAGCTTTGCTAGTTGGTAGCTTTTCTAGAAATTTGCTCTAGTAAAATTATAAGAAAAAGTTTATATACAAAATGTCACCCCAACACTTGCATTAATCGTAAATAAAACACACTGATATACAGGACACCCAGTAGGTAAAACTCCTATGCATATAAATGTACTGGAATAAAAATCAAACTATTAACTGTGGTCTTTGGTTAATTTTATATGAATATAACCAAAGTAGAGGTTACTTTTATAGTCAGAGGGAATAAAGCAATCTTAAAATGTTAACCACATTACATCATTTCCAGGATTTTAGGTCAAACGTTAGCTAATATTATAGTATACAAGCTCCAAAATTTAAGTCAGAGTACCTTCTGGTGCTAGAAGCCTGTTTTCTCACCGTCCCCACAGCTCTCCCACCCACAAATGACTCAAGATCCTGCTGCTCTTTTTCCCCGAGAGCTGTTCTCTTCAGTGTTTACACATGCGTTATGCTGTATTTGATAAAAGACAAGTATAACTGGACTACAAAGTCTTGATTGTACAATCATGATATAACAGGCTTGGAAGAACAAGGATAACCAATCAGAAGTATAAAAAAAGCTTTATTAGTGCATATATACAAATTTACAAGGTCAGAAACTGGAGAAATACAAACAGCTTTAAAACACAATTTGCCTTTTCTTCAGTTTAAAGTGACTTTTACCTGATTGTGATACAATAGAAAGTACAGAACAGTAAACTGCTTTTCAAATACTGGAATTTTATGGAGAGTACATTCACATAAAAGGGAGGTGAATTTTGGAACAAGGTTAAGACAATGGAGACACATTAATACATACAGTGGCTCTTGTTACATTTACTGCCACACATGTGAGGGGGGAAGTCCTCAAAATTAAAGATATGAACACCTGCTGCTGCCTGTATTGAGATTTAAATATGCCACTAGTGTGTGAAATGACTGAGCTATCAGTTCTAGAATCTGTGAGAATCCTCTAAAGAGTGTGGCCATCTGTCAGCACAAGGTAAACACCTCAATATACCTCAGCACTTCAGGGGTGGCAGGCTAGAAGAAGACGTCAGAGATTCCGATAATCCCAGTTAAGCAAAACAGAATACAGAGCTGCCTTCTTAATTGCACTTGTTCTGGAGTAGAAGTTAATGAGAGAGAGCCACACTAGGAACTAAATGAGCCTCTACTAGACAGGAAAATCCTTCACTTTTTGTGAGTCCTCCACTGAGGTATTATACTCATGAACCACATGTTCCCAATCAGAGGTTAATGTACCTAATACGCTGAGTTTGCCAGTGTGAAAATAAAGGCAGCCATGTCAAAGCATTCAGTCAACCTCACCTCACCCTTCAGCAAAACAGAAAAATTACATTTCACAAATGTGAAAACTTTGTATGTCTATGCTTTTGCCCAGGAAATTTATATGCTCTCCCTCATAACATTTTGTTTACTGACGACAGTAAAACTGGTTAAGACTCTGAACTGAATGCACAAAAAAACAAACAAAAACAACCTATAAAAAAAGCACCCCCACCCCACCCCAAACTATGTGTTTGGAGCCATTTTCCTTCTCTTCAGTCTTGCTCGCCAATCCTCAGGAAGCGCTTCAAAATTAGCGTTTCTCTCTGCCATGCCACTGTGAAAACAACATACAGATTATTCACTGGAAAGAAAAAATATGAAACTGTTTATTTCCTAACAAAAGCCACTGCCTAACACTGAAAATCTGACCCATCACAACTACGTTCATTACAATGCTTCAAAAGTTTCTCAGGAGTGAGTGCCTGGGTGGCTCAGTCAGTTAAGCATCCAACTCTGGATTATGGCTCAGGTCAGGAGGTCAAGAACTGAGATGGAGCCTCTGCACTGACATCTCCAGAGTCTCCTTCCTCCTCTTTCTCTGCCCCTCCCCCACTCACACTCATTCTCTCTCTCAAAAATAAAGTTTTAAAGAACAGTTTCTCAGCTAAGTACCAGCATATTCTTCATCAAATTTCTTAATTCTGATGGGTCAACCAAAGATATACTCTCTCTACAGTTTTATGGATACGTGAGTGCATGCTTAGTTTTATCTATCTCCAGTAACCATTAAAGTCACATTGAAGGAATACAACAATTCTTGTGAAAGTTTTTCTTAGCCCCAAGGAGTTACAATTCTTTAGGAAAGATATATTTTAACCTTCAACTTACTATCAAAGACCTTTGGATATAATGTTTTTGAAATTCTCTTTCCAACAGTTCTATTTGTAAGCATTGTTATCTCATAGCTTATTCAATCATCTTCAAAATACGTTAAACTCAGACACTATAATTACCAGAATGGGTGCATTGGATCCATTTTATAAATCTCTATAAATCTAAAATAATCTAAATACAGTATCTTTTGTGATTCCCCACCTATCATTTTGAAATAGTTTCCTATTTCATCATTGTTAGGAATTAATCATTACTCAATTTCCAGCAATACCAAAAAGACTAAAATAATAAGAAAACCCAAGTAACAGAATCGCCTACAAGGATGAGGCAAAAGCACAAATTGTCAGTAACAGCATCCCCAGCTTTCTTATTGTGTTGCCCCCCAAAAGCATGTAACCTTTCAAGGAAGTAAAAGAGTCTGGAGGCAACATCTTCATTCATAGTACGCCCCCCCTCCCCCATACTATTACTATTTATAAGTAAGCTCTATGCCCCAAGTGGGGCTTGAATTCGTGACCCCGAGATCAAGAGTTGCATGCTCTACTGACTGAGCCAGCCAGGTGCCCCTGCTTTGCTTTGCAAGTATTAAACAAACCAAAGGATAAAAGCAAACAGACAGTGGCACTGTACATTCTAATAATTATGATGGTAAAACTTATTGGGTAAGTAACATTTCAGACTATGGGTATGAAGAGGACCACATCCTAGATGAATTTTCTCAAATTTGAGATTCATGTGTGAACAGTGTATCTCTAACAAAAAAAGAAGTATAATTTTCTCATTAAAAAGGAACACCACCACCCAATTATTTTGTAACAAGAATCAGGACTGGGGTGCCTGGATGGCTCAGTCAGTTAAGCACCTGACTTCAGCTCAGGTCATGATCTCAGGATTTGTGAGTTCAAGTCCCACATCAGGCTGTGTGCTGACAGCTCAGAGCCTGGAGCCTGCTTCGGATTCTGTGTCTCCCTCCCTCTCTGTTCCTCCCCTGCTCATGCTCTCTCTCTCTCAAAAATAAATATTAACAAAAACCAAACAAACAAAAAGAACCAGGATTATGTCATTTCCCTAAAATGACACGACAGGAATCCTTCAGGTTTTATGATGCTGTATGCTAAAATTCATTTCAGAGGGTTATAAGTAGACAAATGCTGAAAGCAGGTATATAATGACTGCAGAAATAGATATTTTAGGAACAAAAAACCTCTTACAGTGACCATTCTAATTGGTGTTTATATATCTAAAACTAAAAATGCCTTCAATTAGGAAACAAAAGATGGCTATCCTCTTCCAAATGGTTTCGTTAAGTATTACATTTATGAATGTTGCAAATGTTAAGAACCAGAAGCAATGATAAGCTAGAACCTATCAAAGATGAATCTGAAATATGGCAGCACTATTTATGAGATGAGTATCTTCCAGGTTATGTTGTAACAACTAAACAATTAGTTGCATCCAAAGAATGTTACTCATTTTAGTCTGGACACCTTTAAAACCAAGAAAATAAAGAAAAAAATTTGAGTTAGCTATGCTTAAATTCTTAGAAAAATCTCTAATGAAGTTTTCTCCCCTCCCCTTTTAAAATTTTTTTTTAAGTAAGCTATGCACTCAAAGCAGGGCTTGAACAGGGGCGCCTGTGTGGCTCAGTCGGTTAAGCGTCCGACTTGGGCTCAGGTCATGACCTCACGGTTCAAGATTTCAAGCCCCACATCAGGCTCTTGTGCTGACAGCTCGGAGCCTGGAGCCTGCTGTGGATTCTGTGTCTCCCTCTCTCTCTGCCCCTCCCCCACTCCCATTCTGTCTCTCTAAAAAATAAATAAAATATTAAAAAAATAATAAAAGTGGGGCTTGAACACAACCCCAAGATTAAGAGTTGTATTCTCTACTGACTAGCCAGCCAGGCACACCCCCTCCCCCTCCCTTTAACTTCTGTAAATTATTTGCAAAATAATTTTTTAAATGTTTATTTATTTTGAGAGAGAAAGGGCACGCATGCAAGTATGAGAGGGGGAGAGAGCAGAGAGAGAAAGAGAGAATCCCAAGTAGGCCCTATCAGTACAGAGCCCAACGTGGGGCTCTATCCCATGAACCGTGAAATCATGACCTGAGCTGAAATCAAGAATCAAGATGCCTAACCGACTGGGCCACCAGGTGCCCCTGTAAAATAATTTCAAAAAAAATTTATGAAAGGGTCTATTGAATCTACATGGTAAGTGGGACAGGTATTTTTCCTGGTATGCTAAGACAGGTATGCTAAAGACAGTCTTTTTGCTTAAGAGAAACAATCAGTAGGATAAAGTATTAAAACTGTTATCTCTGGGATGCCTGGATAGCTCAGTCGGTTAAGTGCCCGGCTTCAGCTCATGTCATGATCTCACAGTTTGTGGGTTTGAGCCCTGGGTCTGGCTCTGTGCTGACAGCTTAGAGGCTGGAACCTCCTTTGGATTCTGTGTCTCCCTCACTCTTGGCCCCTCCCCCACTCATATGGTCTTTCTCTCTCAAAAATAAACATTAAAAAAAATTTTAAACTCTTGATATCTATAATTTTGAAAAAGGGTAGATCATAATTCTCACAGGGAAATAATCATTATGACTTATAAACTTTTAGATAAAGGTTTGTAAAATATATCAAAAATTAAGGATTGTGATTTAAAGAATATGACTGCTGCTTTAAAACCACCACCATAACCCACTCATCTGGGGGCTTTTGTTTACCTGACCAGCTGCTGCTGTTTCCACTCTTCGATTCGCTTCTGTGCAGTTGATTCCCGGTCCTCTTCACTGGAACTAGAGTTCTCCTCTTCATCTAACTCACGCTGGATACTCTGCCACTTCTTTACCAAAGATGGCATTTTGGTTTTACTCTTCTTTGCCTAGAACAAAGGGTAAAGGTCAGAAGGAAGAAAATACATAAAATACGGAAATAAGATCCACACAAGATCAAGGTTCTTCTTACATCTAAGGAATAAATAAACTTTAAAATCAAAAGGAAAAAAAAAAAAAAATCAAAAGGACAGAAACACAAAAAATAAATACTATTATAAATTCTTGCCCGAAATTTCTACCAACTATAAATCTAATTAATGCTTGGTCAAAATTCTAAAAACTGGAAAAAAAAAACAAACCCATAAATGTGTTTTTATAAAATTAGGTCAGAAAAATTTCCTTCAGCCTCATTATTCTATGGAATTCAAAACTGTTGCCCTTATCTCAGAATTACAGTGTTTCCTCTTGCAAATTTTAACTAAATGCAGTGTTCACATTAAGTAAAATAGAGCTGAGAAACAAATGACCAGCTTTCCTGGAAACAGCAACAAAGTCAAGACAACAAATATTTACAAAGCAAGATGTATCAAAATATTAATGGTTCTAAGAGGAGATATAATAAAAGTTTTTTGGTTCATCTTCATTTTCTAAATTTTTTCTATAGTAAGTATTTACTTTCAGAATAAAAAAAAAAATCTTGTGAAAGTAGCAAAAGTAGGCCTACATATATCCAACACGGTTTGCTCTATCACTATCATCAGGCTTCTGATCAATGGCACCCTAGCAAAGAGGCCTTCCCCGACCAACCTAACTGGAAACAGCACCACCTCCCAAAGACCACTTTCTGTCCTGACACTGCTTGTTTTTTCTCACTGCATTTTAAAGCACCAAACATGTATGCATTTGCTTATCTGTCTCCCCGACCCCATTCCCCCACTTCTTTGGTTTGTATTCTTTTGTATTCCCCCACAAACATTTGATTCACTTCTGCGTCCCCAGCTTCTGGGGAGAATGCCTGACAAATAGTATGCCTCAAAAATATACTTGTTGAGGGGCACCTGCATCTGGGTGGCTCACTCAGTTAAGCATCCGGCTTTGGCTCAGTTCATGATCTCACAGTTCATGAGTTAGAACCCCCACATCAGGCTCTGCACTAACGGCTCGGAGTCTGGAGCCTGCTTCGGATTCTCCATCTCTCTCTGCCCTTCCCCTACTCATTCTTGCACACTCCCTTCTCAAAAATAAATAAATAAACATTAAAAACAAAAAAAACCTGATCATGTTAAAAAAATAAATAAAACCAAAAACCAAATTTGTTGAATCTGTGATTAGTTATGGGAAATTCAAAGGCTCCTGTATCAGACATGGGGGGAAACATGTTTTTTATCCCTATATTTTGAAGAGCTATGTACTTGAAGACCTGACCAGGTTACACTAGAAACACAACAAGCAGTTGAGTGGTAGGTGTGATTAACCGCTGCTGGGCTCATCTTGGACCAGGTATGGGGGCCCACCCTGTTTTTCCTGCCTGTACTTGAGAGATATTTCTTAATTCCCCAAAATCTGAGAAAGTAAGTTTTAGATTTTCAGTCTTTCTTCTATTACTTTGCTCTCTGCTCAATACCGTATTTTGACTGTAATGGACAGTTCTTAACGTTCTGGAGAACTTAGTGCTCCATCTGTTGTGTTTACACCTTTAGCCCCACACACCCCCACACTCTAGGCTGTCATTTCACCTGTGGTTCAGCCTCACACACTGCATACATACCCTGCCAATAAGCTCCAAAACAGCCCACCTGGGGTTAGCACGGAACCATACATGTAAAAAGTAACATGAACTAGTAACGGTCATATGTGGACAGAGGGCTCGGTGACGTATGACCTCTCACTGAACACTGTCAAACATGACTAAAATCCAAAGCTCTAGGTAGAGTCACTGTTGTTTCCTTTTGACTTCTATGGGTTTTGTGAAAAAATTTTTTATCACATTTGATTCCTGTCATGGGAAAATAAGTTGTTTTAGAAGTTATTTATTGTCAATCACATCCAAAACCATGGATAAAGAATTATACTGGCTGTTTTTTTCTTTTTAAAGTTCACTTATTTTGAGAGAGATAAAGTGCAAGTTAGACAGGGGCAGAAAGAGGGGGAGAGAATTCCAAGCAGGCTCCGCACTATCAGCACAGAGCCCGACACGGGGCTTGAACACAAGAACCATGAAATGATGACTGGAGCCAAACTTGGACACTTAACCAACTGAGCCACCCAGGGGCCCCTGCAATGGCTGTTCCAGCACATTTTTACAGGGGAACAGGCAGTCAGATGAATAAAGATCCAATGGCTAGGACTTGTTTTCTAGCCTTTTTTTTTTTTTTTTTAAGGGCACTTGGTATTTAAAATTTTTTTTTAACGTTTATTTTTGAGAAAGAGACAGAGCGTGAACAGTGGAGGTACAGAGAGAGGGAGACACAGAATCTGAACCAAGCTCCAGGCTCTAAGCTGTCAGCACAGAGCCCGATGCAGGGCTTGAACCCACAAACCTTGAGATCATGACCTGAGCAGAAGTTTGGTGCTTAACCGACTAAGCCACCCAGGCGCCCCTAGGACACTTGATATTTTTAATAAATGTTTTATTTTATTCTTGAGAGAACACATGCAGGGGAGGAGCAGAGAGAAAGGGGGACAGAGGATCTGAAGCAGGCTCTGCTGTGGAGCTTGAACTCATGAACTGTGAGATCATGACGTGAACCGAAACCAAGAGTCAGACACTTAACCAACTAAGCCATCCAGGCGCCCCTAGCTTATTTTCTAGTAAGCTGCACACAAAATTCTTCAGCAACAAGATTGAAAACATGCATTTCAAATATTCTTAAACATCCAAGGAAGTATATTATTTTATATTCTTTTAAAATGGCCTGTAACAAGAAAGATAAGATTATCGTTGTTTTAATATGAAGTACATAAAAAAATGACATATTAACAAATTAGAATTCTGGATTTCCTAAAGTATTATTTACAAAACCATTAAAGCATGACCGGCTAAGAAATTACTTACTACTGCATGAAATCTTTGGAGAATTGGAGAAAGAGTGTCAAGGAAGGCTTCGTAGAAGAAATGATTCCCCAGCACTCGTTGTTCTAACATTTAATTGTGTAAAGAACAAAAAGTAGTGGGACTGGTAGACAAAGCAAAGATATGGAGGTGGTAAACAGTATGTTGGCTCAGGAGAACCATATATGCTATAGTATAGACCTTGACACTATATTAAAGACAGTGTTCTAATTGTTATCATTGACTTCCATAATATTTACTTTGTTTCTGGATAATTTCTGAAACCATAATACTAACCTGGACAAGGGGTTTCAAGTGGAATCACATGGCCTATTCTGTGTGAACACATATCTCATTCAGTAAGGTTCCTTTAACCATGGTAAGGCAAATGAATTTGCCCTGCTGATCCCTAGAGAAATGATTCTGGTTCAGGCAGATAAAGTGCCAACACAGAGAAAAAGCTGATGAGAAACTTTGGGTAATCAGGGCATTCAAAAGTGGCCACTGAATGTGACGTGACATCAGTAAAATGGAAGGCCATGAAGCTCCAGGCCCTGTTTCCCCAAGGAAACATTATGAAAACAAATACAGACTAAAATTGCTTTATGGGAACTCTGGAAACAAGATGAAGATCTGCAGCAAACAAGAGAACACTCAATCAAGAAGCCACACTTGAGACACCTGCCTAGCTCAGTAGGTAGAGTATAGGACTCTTGATCTCAGGGTTTTAAGTTTGAGACCCATGTTAGGTCTAGAGAATACATAAAAATAAAATCTAAAAACAAACAAACAAACAAAAAAAAAGTCACACTCAAAACGGTAGGAGATTTTGTGGCATGTTTGCTTGCCTTTGCACCACCCTCTCCTGTGTGGTTGGGATGAAACAGCCCAATTCTCAGTTCCCTACCTGAGGAGGGAAGGAAAAGAGTAAAATATTCTCTCTTCTGTCTGCGGCTGCCTGAAGGACTGGTTTCGGTACATTGACTAACTTGGAGCTCAAGCGGTAATGGCAGCATATTTTGAATCTCAGGTTGGAAGCCATGAAAGGCAGCAGCAGGTACTGCAGCATTGTGAAAACCACAGGGAAACTGCAGTCTTGTGGATACCTAGGAGCAGAGATTATGGGCAGAGGAATACTAAACAACATATAAAGCTCCTAGGAAAAAAGAAGGTGTAAGACAGGAAGATGAAAATTAGGGGCATCTGGGTGGCTCAGTTGAGCACCCGGCTCTTGGTTTCAACTCACGTCATGATCTCATGATTTGCAGGTTCGAACTTCACGTCCAGCTCTGTGCTAACAGCAAAGAGCCTGCTTGGAATTCTCTCTCCCCCTCCCCTGCTTGCTCGCACACAAGTTCTCTCTCTTTCAAAATACATAAACTAAAAAAAAAATAATAATAATAAATTAAATGTATACAGATGGGGGGCCTCTTGGGTGGCCTGGTTGGTTGAGTGTCTGACTCTTGATTTTGGCTCAAATCATGATCCCAGGGTCGTAGAACTGAGTCTTGCGTCGGGCTCTGCACTGAACTTGGGACATGCTTAAGATTCTCTGTCTCCCCCCTACCTCTCTCTTATGCTTGCACACTCTTAAAAAAAAAAAACAAAAGGGGCGCCTGGGTGGTGCAGTCGGTTAAGCGTCCGACTTCAGCCAGGTCACGATCTCGCGGTCCGTGAGTTCGAGCCCCGCGTCAGGCTCTGGGCTGATGGCTCGGAGCCTGGAGCCTGTTTCCGATTCTGTGTCTCCCTCTCTCTCTGCCCCTCCCCCGTTCATGCTGTCTCTCTCTGTCCCAAAAATAAATAAAAAACGTTGAAAAAAAAAAAAATCTACACAGGGGATATAGATGCCCAGAAAAGGCCCAAAGAGATCTAAACCTTCATGCTGGGCTTCTTAATGAAGGTCTTTCCACAAAGAGAACGCATGTGCAAAGACTGGGAGAGACAATTGTTTTGCCAAATGCCTCATTTTCAACAAAGAAAAAAATCACAAAGCACAGATGAAACTGGCAAACATGTGCATTCAAAGGAACAAAATAAATCTCTAGAAACCAACCATAAATACATACTTCAGACTCACTAAAGACCTTAAAACAGTTGTCTGAAATGTATTCAAAGAGCTAAAGAAAAATAAAGGCAAAGAACTAAAGGAAATCAGGAAAATTACACATGAATGAGATTATCAACAAACAGGTAGCTATAAGAAAATGCAAACCAAATAGAAATTCTGAAGCTGAAAAATGTGAACTGAAAAATTCATTAGCTCAACAGCCAACTCTGATAGGCAGAAGAAAGGATCAGCAAAATTGATGGTAGGTCATTTGAAATTACAGAGTCTGCAGAGCAAAAAGAAAAACACTGTGAACCATTGAATTCTACTCCTGAAACCGATATTGCACTGTATATGTTAACTAATTAGAATTTATATAAGAATTTGAAGAAAATACATAAGTGCATTTTCAGAGATTAAAAAAAAGAAAATGAAGCAAAGTGAACAGAATCTAAGTAATTTATAATACACCATTAAGTGGACTAATATATGCATTATGGGAATCCTAGGAATATGGAAAGAAAACGGCAGAACTTATTTTAAGAAATAAAATATTTTAAGCCACAGTGCCTGGGTGGCTCAGTCGGTTAAGTGTCTGACTCTGGATTTCAGCTCAGGTCATGATCTCATGGTTTGTGATATCGACCCTTATGCTGGGCTCTTAACTGACAGTGTGGCATCAGCTTGGGATTCTGTCTCTCCCCCTCTCCCACTAGTGTGCGTGCTCTCTCTCTCAAAATAAATAAACAAAAAAAAGAATAGCCAAGGGGCACCCAGGTGTCTCAGCTGGTTGAGCATCCAACTCTTGATTTTGGCTCAAATCATGATCCCAGGGTCATGTGGGACTGAGCCCCATGTTGGGTTCTGTGCTGAGCATGGAGCCTGCTTAAGATTCTCTCCCTTTCTCCCTCTGCCCCTCTCTCCTGCTTGTCTGCATGCTCTATTTCCAAAATAAATTTTTAAAAAATTAAAAAGAAATAATAGCTAAAAACTACTCAAATTTAATGAAGACATGGATATACATACCCAAGAGGTCTAACAAACTCCAAGTAGAATAAGCCCCAAAAGATCACCCTGTGACACATAACTTGTCAGAAACCAAAGAGAATCTTGAAAGCAGCAAAAGAAAAATGACCTGTCATGTACAAAGGTTCCTCAATAAGATTATCAGGATTTCTGGAAGAAATGGTGCAGGCCAAAGGCAGCAGGATGATATATTTAAAGTGATCAAAGAAAAAAAAAAAAAGTTGAGAATTCTGTACAGGCAACACTTTCCTTCAAAAATGAAGAAGAAATTAAGATACTCCTAAATAAACAAAAGCTCTGTGGTTCATTATTGCTTGACCTATCCTACAATAAATGCATAAGGGAGTTCTTCAAGTTGAAGTGAAATGATGCTAAATACCTAAGTTGTCATACAAAAAAATAAAGTTCTCTGATAAAGGTAAACACATGAATATGAAAATCAGTAGGATTGTGGTTTTGGTTTGTAACTCTTACTTTTTATTCTTCTACAGAATTTAAAAGACAAAAGCATAAAAAGTAATTACAAAGCTATGTTACTGGGCACACAGTATGTAGAAATATAATTTATAACACCAATAACATAATGGAGTGGGATGCAGCTATATAGGAGTGGTTTTTGTCTGCAATAGAATGTATCAGTTTAAAACTGATTATAACTTAAGCACATTACATATAATACCCATGATTTCATAAAGAAGATGAATATAAGGGCGCCTAGGTGGCTTAGTCAGTTGAGCGTCCAACTTCAGCTCAGGTCATGATCTCACAGCTCGTGAGTTCGAGCCTCGCGTCGGGCTCTGTGCTGACAGCTCAGAGCCTGGAGCCTGGTTCGGATTCTGTGTCTCCCCCTCTCTGCCCCTAACCCACTCGTATTCTGTCTCTCTCTCAAAAATAAATACACATTAAAAAAAAACAAAACACTTTTTAAAAAGATCTTAAAAAAAAAAAAAAAGAGGGGCGCCTGGGTGGCTCGCTCGGTTAAGCGTCCGACTTCGGCTCAGGTCATGATCTCATGGTTCGTGAGTTCAAGCCCCGCGTCAGGCTCTGTGCTGATGGCTCAGAGCCTGGAGCCTGTTTCAGATTCTGTGTCTCCCTCTCTCCCTGACCCTCCCCCGTTCATGCTGTCTCTCTCGGTCTCAAAAATAAATAAACGTTAAAAAATAAAAATAAAAAACATAAATAAATAAAGAAAATGAATATAGAACATATGCTAAAGGAAATGACAAGAAAATCAAAATGTGTCATTAAAAAAGTCAACTAAACACAAAAGGTGGCAGTGAGAGGAGAAATGAGGACAAAAAATCTTCAGAATACATACAGAAAACAAGTAACAAAATGGCAACAGTAAGTCCTTCCCTGTCAGTAACTACTGATAATAAATTAGTAATTTACTGATGTAAATAAATCTCTCCAATCAAAAGATGTATTCTGGCAGAATGGATTTAAAAAAACAGAACTGAATAGGGAGCCTGAGTGACTCAAGTCAGTTAAGGGTCTGACTATTGATTTTGGCTCAGGACATGATCTCACAGTTTGTGGATTGAGCCCATGCCTGGCTCTGTGCTGACAGTGGTGGAGTCTGCTTGAGATATTCTCTCCCTCTCTCTCTCTGCCCCATCCGCAAGTGCGCACTCTCCCTCAAAACAAATAAACAAAAAAACAGAATTGAAGTGGTGATGTCTGTAAAACGTTAATTTTCTATCTAAGGATATACACAGATTTAAAGTAAAAGGACAAACAGACTCCATGCAAATAGTAACCAAAAGAAAGCAAGGGTTAACAACATTAATATAAAAGAGACTAAGTAAAAAACTGTTACAAAAGATGAAAAAGGACGTTATATAATGCTAAAACTGTAAACCAAATAAACGATCACTTATGATAGTATCCAACAAAATAAAGAATAAAATACCTAAGAGTAAATTTAGGAAAGGAAGTAAAAGACTTCTACACTGAAAATTACAAAAAATTGCCAAAAAAAACCCCCCAAAAAACCCTGAAGACCTAAATAAATGGAAAGAATCTTGTGTTCACAGACTGAAAAATCCAATATTGTTAAAATGGCAGTATGACCCAAACAATTCAGACATGAAATGCAATCCCTATCAAAACTCCACTGGCTTTTTATGCATAAATAGAAAAGCTGAATAAATTCGTATCAAATTACAAGGGGGCCTAAATAGTCAATATTGAAAATTACATACAAAGTTGGAGAACTCATACTTCTACATGCTACTGAATTATATACTTTAAAGTGTTGGTTTTTACATGAATATCACTTCAATAATAAAAATTTTTAAATAAAAACTTGGGAGAGATTTACTGTACCTTATCTTTCTTTCCTTTTTTTGTCTTCTCAGATGGTGGCATTTTGGGAGCTGGCGGCGGTGGTGGTGGTGGTGGCGGAGGAGGAGGAGGTGGTGGTTCAATAATGGCAGTGGTAGGCACAGCACCTCGGGCCTGGACTGGCTGCAATGTGGGAGTCACTGCCATTGGGACAGAACATTCAGCATAGCTCATGATTGCAGGAGCTGTTGCTAGTCCTAGGTAATTTGACTGTAGGGCCATTCCTCTGGCTTGATGACCCATTCCTGTTGCTGGATGGCTAACAGATATTGCCTGGTGTCCAATCCCTGCAGACTGGTGTCCAATCCCTGCTGCCTGATGACCTAACATACAAGCCATAAAATAAAACTATTAAGAAGGACACTTTGACAAAGCAGAAACAAAGATAGAAAAGGGATTTGGGGGTTAGATCACCTATAAAATGATGCCAATATACCTTCTCCTCAAAAAATACAGCCACATTTTCTGGCAGCAAAATATTTCTGAATACTTTAGTATTATGGTACTTTTTTCTTTAAAAAAAAAAAAAAAAAAGCTCTAAGCCCAACGTGGTGCTTGAACTCATGACCCCATGATCAAGAGTTCCATGTTCTACGGACTTGAGCCAGCCAGGCACTTCAGCATTAAGGTACTTAAATTATCAAAATTACTGATGTCATGTAAGTGCACAGAAAACAATATGGAACATGTCAAATTGTTAACAGTAGTTTTTAGTAACTGAAAGAAAAACATATAAGGAGTTCTTGAAATGAAAAGCCTTTACACGATATCTAAAAGCCTTTTATGACACCTAATTCCAAAAACAAAGATGTAATATGTTCAGGAAAACAGATTTCAATCACAATGCTTACCTGCAGCTATAGCTGACTGGCTGTAGAGGACTGGAGAACTACCAATGGTAGCTGATCTCTGAACTACTGCATTACTAATTTCTGTGGCTTTTCTTTTTATCGCTTTAGTGGAAGGAGAACTAGAGACGGCAGAATCAACTGAACTCTGAAACAGAAGAGAATCTAGTCAGTGGCTAAAAGCTCTAGTTAAACATCCTCTTCTAATATAAAACATGGTGTCAGTCATGCCCCAGTCCCCAGAAACCCTTCGGAATGCCAAAGAGCATTTCTCACCTGGCTAGTTACAACTGTGGTTTGTGTAGAAGGTTTCAATGGAGTATCCTCCTCTGTTCCTGGGGCAGGAGGCTCTTCACTTCCCTCATCCTCCATCTCTACCTCCTGGATCTCACCATCTTCTACAGGAGGAGGGGGAGGGGGAGGGGGAGGAGGGGACTCTGGGGGTGGAGGTGGGGGTGGTGGCATTTCCAAAGGTAATGGAGGTTGAAGCACAGGCACATTCGACTGAAGGAGAGTCCAGAATGGAGTAAGTGGCATGAGTGATGAAGAAGAAACTTGGCCAGAAAAGGACTCTTTACAAAGAGAACCTATGAAAATAAATAGGAGTCAGGAAAAGGGCAAGACAAAAGCTCCATGGCTTACATTCACAACAATGTTCAACTGCCTAGTGAGACAACTGGACCTACAGGCATCTATTCTCTACACTCATACTACTGAAATATTAAGCAATTCAGTTCAAAAATGCTTCCATAGAAATATAAATTTATGAACCCCACAGTTAGCACCTGCCCTAGCTGTTATATACTAGTGTGTTCTTTGGGTCCAGATTTATGGATAAATAAATGAAGTACATCACATCAATTCAATGAGAAATTTGGTCATTGAGCTTGAAGTTTCTTATTTCAAACATTCACAGTTTCAACATACACAACTAGAAGGGAATGCTCTGGGTCTTTATTTCAAAAAAGAAGAGGGGAGTAAATAATGTACATTTGTGATTCTGATTCCGTGTTATTTTATTTTTTAGCGAGTAGATAACTGATCATGGATGACCCAGAGAAGTACTCATTCAAAATACCTTTTATTAATCTGGGTTACTAAGTTTTAAAAATCCATTTGCAAGGTGGTCTTGTCAACTCTATCATTCCTTTGTACCTCTGTATGAATTATTTGCTAAACCACAGCAACACAAATCAAGGAAGGTATTTTTTTTTTATTTCTGTGATGAGAAAGGGAAATTTAGAAAAACAAATCTTCAAGGTAAAGGATAACAAAGGCACACACAAAAGAGGTATTTGGAGATGCAGAAGATCTGAAGTTGCTGAAGTCTGAGTTAAGAAATTATAGCTGAAAAGCTGCAGGATCAGCTTTCCTCAAATTCTGCAAAAGCCAGTTAATTACTGTCCTTTCTCTCCTGGGAAAAGTTTTAAAGGTTAGAGAAAATAGGAGGATATACTTACTTGTAGCCTTCCCCATCCCTCTTTATCGTCAATAGGGAAGTTTCACAATATATGGGACTATTAGATATATATCCCAGGAATGCTGAAGGGAATTTTCTCCCTAAAAATCATAGAATTTAGGAGTAGAAGAGACATGAGAAATCATCTAGTTCAACTCTCTGATTTCAAAGGTAGTGAAACCCAGGAGGGAAATGACTTGCCCAAGATCATACAGCTCTCAATGACTAGGTCTGACTCCTAGTCTAGTGCTATTTTACCAAGAAGTCTTGGTGAAATACCAGGGATCTAACAGATTTAGAAATCACAGTTAAATAAATCTCAGTTTGGGGCACCTGGGTGGCTCAGTCGGTTAAGTGTCCCACCTTCGGCTCAGGTCATGAACTCACGGCTTGTGGGTTCAAGCCCCACATCAGGCTCTGTGCTGACAGCTGAGAGCCTGGAGCTTACTAAGGATTCTGTGTCTCCCTCTCTCTCTGCCCCTCCCTCCCCCGCTCATGCTCTGTCTCAAAAATAAACATTAAGAAAAAAAATTTTTTAATAGTACAAAAAATAAATCTCACTTTTCATGGAATAGAGATCTAAATGCAATCACCTGTTAAATTTCATGGTCAAAAGTGATGGTATAACCATATACCATAAACAAAAGTCTCTATGACAAGGATAAAACCCTTTATTTACTTGGCTTGAAGACACCACGCTGTTCTCAATAAGGTAAAACCTAAGCCATTATGAACCATTTGGCTTTTAGGATAGCTTTACTTTTTATGGAGCAGGTAAAAATATTACACAAAAGATTTTAAGAATAGGATTTACAAGGTTACTGTAATTATTCTGAGATGTTGCTTACTTAGCAAAGGAAAGGAGCACTGAAAGAAAAAATTCACCAGAAAACAAGAATGCAGTTTTCCAGCTAATAGACTTCAAAAGTCTCATTAACTTTTTTATTTGGTCATATCTAATGTGAATTTATACACTGACCTTTAGATGAATAAAGTTTGGGTATGGCCAGGCAGTTTACTATGTTACATAATAATAGAACATCAAGATTACATCAGAACTAAGGTAATAAGTACTGAGAATTAATAATTTATCAAACTTCCTTCTACTAAACCTTCAACAACATTTGGTAGGTAAATGAATAAGCTAAGTTTTACATACTCTCGTCTAAAATCATAATGCAACACAGAAATGTTTATGATGGCAAAATGCTACTATGCAAAGCAACTCAAGGAAATACAGGTTCAAGGTTAAAAATGGGGTTTACAACCTCCAGCAAAGATAATCAGAATTAATTAAACTGTCAATAAGGAGATAAATTTAGCAGCAAACAAGGAGCATTTTTAGTTAATATTTGAATCCCATACTAAGTTTGCTCAAAACATAAAAGCTGTGTCTTAACACTGATAGCTTCCTTTAGCTTAAACACAAAGTTTGGATATTAATAGATATCCTTCTACACGATGCTTCTCTTCATTTCTAAATATAACCCAGTTGGTATATTTTGCCATTTAAGCGAACTTTCAAGTCTGAAATCCAAGGAGAGATTAAAAAACACAGTTTTGGGGGCACCTGGGTGGCTTAGTTGATTAAGTGGCCAACTTTGGCGCAGGTCATGATCTCCCTGTTCTTGAGTTGGAGCCCCACGTCAGGCTCTGTGCTGAGCTCAGAGCCTGGAGCCTGCTTTGGATTCTGTGTCCCCTCTCTCTGTCCCTGTCTCCCCCTCCCTCAAAAAAGGGTAAACTAAAAAAAAAATTTTTTTAGGATGGGACTAGAGTGTATTATGCTAAGTGACATTAGTCAGAGAAAGACAAATATCATGACTTCACACATATGTGGAATTTAAGATACAAAGCAGATGAACATAAGGGAAGCAAAAATATAAAAACAGGGAGGGGAACAAAACATAAGCGACCCTTAAATATAGAGAACTGAGGGGTGCTGGAGGGGTTGTGGTGGGGGGATGGGCTAAATGGGCAAGGGGCATTAAGGAAGACACTTTTTGGGATGAGCACTGGGTGTTATATGTAAGGGACGAATCAATGGATTCCACTCCTGAAATCATGATTGCACTATATGCTAACTAACTTAACGTAAATTTTAAAAAAAATTAAAATTAAAAACATAAAGGTAAACACAGCGTTTATTATATGCTAATAAATTTGAAAGTTACAGGCTTAGAATAGTGTGGGGATACAAATTTTGCTCTTCAAGAGCCTGTTTTTTTCTATTTCTAGGCAAGCTTCCCTTTACTGTTTTCCTGTATTTCTCCAAAGAGAAAATTTTTGCTTAGTATTCTGAACCAAGAGGCCAGTTTAGCAGTTACTGTATAAATAATAGTTCCATAGACTTTTGAAAAGCAGCTGAATTTAACCAAAGTGACAAAGCCTAGTAAGACAGACACAGTAGGTATCTTGAAATATCACTCATCTTTAGAGACAGGATGTTAAATTCAAACAATGAACGAAGACTGAAATGAACAGAAGTTTGAAACTTCCTTGCCCCCACAGTGTAGTAATTTTTCTTATTTAAAACATGATTTTAACCACTACTGGGCTGACAAAGTGAATATACTAAACTTTCTTGACAGGCTTAAATAACCATCAGTATTGCTCTTAAATCCCAAAAACCTTAGTACAAGATCTGGGTTTTACTTAGATCAAGATTATCAAGTTTTAATGGCTCTCATTAAAGAGGCTTAAGAATATAAACAGTTTATCAGTGACTTTTTCCTACAGCATAATTGTTTTACTCAGATAGGAATGTCTCAGTCTTCCTTTAACCAGACAGTACCCAACTTTATGTGTCTTCAACAAAGTGAGAAAATAATTCTAAGGTGTTCACAGAACACCTAAGAGTTGGTAATTCTAGAATACTCAGCTTTGTAACATACAAGAAAGGGACATTAGACAGCAGTCAGGAGTGGAATCTCCTATCCAGAACCACCATCAAGCCTTCACTGGACTAACTTCAGTTAACATGATAAAACTAACTTATTAGACATATCTATCATTACTACGAAAAGAAAAGAATGAGGAAAGTAATCAAAAGAAAATCCCTTTGTGAAAATATTAAGACACCCTGTAACTCAGAAAATATATTTCTGAAATAGTAAGTAAAATAAAACCACCCTTTTGCTTCATGCAAAATTATCACTGCAGCCAAATGTGGCTTTTTGTTTAGTGATCTGATAACTGCCCCTAGGCTATTTTAGAAATTAAAAAATCATCTAACATGATCAGTTTCATTTGGTACATTATCAGAACTTTTTAATTGGGATCAGGGAGCAACAGAATACAAAACATCATTTTTCGTAAGCAGAGGACAAAAGAATTCAGCTGTCCACTCCCTATGTTACCAACAAATTCCATGCCTTTACCTTTAAATGTTTATTACTTTAAAAGCCAAATCACAGACTCCTGTTTCACGTACTGTCATTTTAACAAACAGCTACCAGTTTTTTAGAATGAAAAATCATAGCCTTGACTAGGCTTCACTATTCACTTATTTCTGTCATTCCAAGAATGGTGGATTTAGAGGGGCAAAAATGCATCTTCCAAGATGTGGAAATCAAGCCACTCCTCTTTAGAGGAGCTCCTATTAACTAAGGAGCTATGAAAGCCTTTTTAAAAACGTATACAACAAAATAAAGAGTGCCTGTGTGGCTCAGTCGGTTGAGTATCCAACTCTTGATTTTGGTAATGATTCATGGTCATAGGATCGAGCTTCATATCGAGCCCCCTGCTCAGGACAGAGCCTGCTTAAAATGCTCCCTTCCCCTCTGCCCCTCTCCCCCACACTCTCAAAAAATAAATACATAAGTAAAAATAAGTTAATGTATACAACAAAACTAAAGACCTCTAGGAGAATATCTACTGGGTTGAGCCATCCTGACTGTTTTATGCTAGAATATTGTTGGCAATTTCCAATGATTATTTTGCTTCCCTGAAATAATGGTCCTAGTTTCATACCATTTCTTCAGAATATTTTGATTTACAACAACCATACTTGTAAGAATAGTGGAGTGCAAAAATGAGGCTGCACTATCTACAGATTAAGTTTTCCACAGAAAGGGAAAACAAATCTATTATCACTCCACAAAGATATTGACAATTCAGCTACTAGTTCCTCAACATTAACATTCCTGTTAGTGGATACACGGCTTTGTGGCATAACAGAGTGGTTATAGGACAATCTTTTTGTTGTTGTTAGATCTAATTGGGTACATTAAATGATTCCTGAATCGGGAGCATCCTATCTAGAAAGCAGATGGAAGCTCCTATGGGACAATCTTTTAAAAATCAAAATATATTGGCTCATCATTTTATTTTTTAGCAAAGTCTGATATTAATAGTCTGCTGATTTCTAAGCAGTCCCTGCCTTAGTTTTCTTCAGTATTAACTCTTGTATTTTTATGTTAAGCCACTATTTTTTAGCTAGAAATTTACGCTATGATTTGAATTACTTTCTTCTTTTATGGTACCAACTAACACAAATCTTTTTTTCTCCAAAAGTATTTCTCTCCAATTAATATAGGGTAAATTGTCCCACCTGTGGAATTCTCAGAAGATTCTGTAGAATTTGAATCAGTGCCAGTTTTGTCTTTCAAGGTCTGTTTAGGAAGAGTCTCGTCTCTACTTTCTTGTGCTTGGCTTTCTTCCTCTTCCTCCTCACCATCTGGGAACTCCCACTGAGACTCGCCCGACTGTTCGTTTACATAGAAATATCGTCTATGATCCCTAAATTACAAGAAAGAAAACACACGTTTTAAGACCCATCCTCCTACAAAGACACTTCCGTTTGGTCCTGTCCCAGGACAGCAGTCTGCTCTCACAGGGACGAACCTCTTCTTAACGGACTGCTATTCACAAAGGCAACAAAGAGCTTTGACAATTGAGGATGAAGAACCAAGGATAATTCAAAGCTATTTGCACTGCCAGCAGCTCTGTGAATACAGCCCTGAGCCCTCACTCCAACAGATGACTTAGAAAACACCTCTCACATTTTGTTTTGTTTTTTGCCAATGTTTAACAGGGTTTCAAGTTTCATTAACGAAGGGACTCAATCTCCTAGAACACTAATTTCCCTTCCAAAGAAGAGAACAACGAAGTTTGCGAAAGGTGACTCTTCCCCTCTTGGACCGTGGAATTCACATTTCATACTCTTGATATCAAACACAGTGAAAGCTAAAGAGAGGGAGAGGATCTGGGAGCTGAAAAATAAAAGAGCAAAGATTTCAAATAACGAAAAAAAAAATCAAGAAAAGCCAAATATAAAAAGAAATGTTTTCATCTGACCTGCTGGCAGAAGATAGTAATCTTGTTCTTCATTCACATCTTCTGGCACGAAGCTTTCCTTAACTTCACCGAGGTTAATCAGGAGTAGTTGCTTCCAGAGGTCCTGTAAAGCGCACAGAGCTCTCGCATGCGCTTAACCCCCAAGCCCGCCCTACTCCGTGCAACAACACTCTGGAGAGTAAAAACCAGCTTTGTCCATCTTGGGAAAAAATCCGTTACATGGAACACTTTAAACATTGCTTTTTGTTTCTCCGTGTGGCTGGCCCAAACTGTAAGTGCTTGCGGTGCTCTGCCTGCCCAGCACCGCTAACTGCAGCTGCTCTCAGTCTCCGGACAGGCTGTCATGTCGTCAGGTGGTGGTGATCACAAATCATGTCTGAGATGTCAAAGGTGAAAGGTGAAAAGGGGAGAAGAGTGCGTACCTGTCCCAGTGGCAGGACCAGCCTTTAGGAGTGGCGTTTATTTCATACTGTTTTAGTTGTTCTGCTGCATCCTGAAGTTTTCGTTTAAGGTAGTTCCCATTAAGAGCCCCTTCCCTCCAGTCTGCAATCCGAGTCTAGAATCAACAAACAGAGAAATAAGTTAAAAGGCTTACTGTTACATCAGAAGACAGAAATAAAAGGGACAGGTCTTCTGGTCCACAACTGTACTGCTATACTCTCACAAAAGGAAAGTAGGCCCAAAACGCACAGAAATACTGTCTTAATTTCATATAAAATATTGTTTGCTCTACACAGTTCTGAAAAACAAGACTGGACCTTAGTACATTTTTATACTGCCAGCTCTCCAGTATCTGTGAAAATGAGTAGCAGTTTTGTTTTTCTCCTTTGGACTATATTAATTCCCTAGCAATTTTAGTTTTTGGTAGAGAGTTCATTTGGTTCAGTAATCAAAAGCAAAGGTTCAATACTTAGGGAGGTAAGCTTCCTACAGGAGTTCCTTACTGAATCCTGCTCTACCATGTTGTAAACTATTCAGGTTACAAAAGGACTCCAAACTTTTATTTTTAGTTTGATGTGAATCTGTTATTAGGCTCATTGTGTTATTTAATGCATTCATTCATTCATTTATTTATTTATTTTACATCCAAGTTAGTTAGTATATAGTGCAATAATGATTTCAGGAGTAAAATCCAGTGGTTCATCCCTTACATGTAACACCCAGTGCTCATCCCAACAAACGTTTTCCTTAATGCCCCTTGCCCATTTATAGCCCATCCCCCCACCCACAACCCCTCCAGCAACCCTGTTTGTTCTCTATATTTAAGGGTCTCTTATGTTTTGTCCCTGTCCCCATTTTTGTATTATTTTTGTTTCCCTTCCCATATGTTCACCTGCTTTGTATCTTAAATTCCACATATGCGTGAAGTCACATATTTGTCTTTCTCTAATTTCACTTAGCATAATACACTCTAGTTCCATCTGCACTGTTGCAAATGCCAAGATTTCATTGTTTCTGATTGCTAATATTCCATTGTATACAGATACCACATCTTCTTTATCCATTCATCTGTCAATGGACATTTGGGCTCTTTCCATAATCTGGCTAGTGTTAACAGTGCTACCATAAACATTGGGGCACATTTGCCCCCTTTGAATCAGCATTTTTGTATAAAAAAATATTTTTTAAACATAAAATAGAATATATGCCTACTGAAGGTGGTATCCCCACACATAAAATCTTAGTATTTATCTTCATAGTTACGTTTTGCTTTAGCTAATACACAGTTTTGTTTCCTGGGTTAGTCGTTCAGATTTGCACCAATGTTAAAAATTTTAATTTAGGATTAAAAAAATAAGATAAATGCCTTACACATAGAGCATTTTACTCAAAGACCAACTATACATAAATGCCTAAATTACCTCAGTCTGTAAGAGCAGCACATGAAAGTTGGAGATGGACTGTCTATTAATGCCTAGGAATTCAAATTTACTTGTCAGGGTATTTGCCAGTTCTCCAATCTGAAACTGTAATGTAGCAAAGAAAGAGAAAAATAAAATTGAATCAGCAACATTTTTCTGTATTATGTAAACTATTTTGTTCTTAAACATACTAAAAAAAAGGGTCTGCCTAGAAACAGCCCTTCTTAAATAGTTGCATCTGAACAGTCATGAAAATAACTCTAGTTATTTCTAGTTATGTAGAAAACTCTAATTTATGTTAAAATACTTCACATAACAAGTGATAAATAAGGACAAGCCTAGAGAAATTGAATGTATACTTTGAGACAATATAGAATTAAACAGGTGAAAATAGATGCTAAATGATGTAACTCCCAATAGTGTCCAAACTATCATTTAATTATTACTAAGTGCTTTTATCAGCTACGCACTGAACAAAATTAATTCTCCCAGTCCCTTTCACATGGTTGTACACTAGCCAGTGACTGGATAAACTCTTTCGAGTCAAAAGAATGTACTATGTGATTTTTCCAACAGACCATCCTTAAATAGCCACATATTTATATGGTCCAATTCTCTTGACATCAGTCTAGAAATAAAATTGGAACCGAGTTAGCCTTTATGTAAAGAGAAGTACACGCAGAAATTAAATTTGTGACTTTTAGTCTCTTCAGTACTTCCAAACTACAGGAGCCTACATTGATACACTATTATTGCTTTCCAATGAAGGCTTAAATTTCATTTATTCATATTTTAATGTTTATTTACTTATGAGAGAGAGGAGAGAACATGGGCACGTGCGCATGGGTGGGGCAAAGAGAGGGAGACAGAGAATCTGAAGTGGCCTCTGTGCTTACAGCAGAAGACCTGATGTGGGGTTGAAACCCATAAACCATCAGATCATGACCTGAGCAGAAGTCGAACACTTACCCAACTGAGTCACCTAGTTGCCCCTGAAGGCATAACTTTTATTTTTTTTTAATTTTTTTTTTAACGTTTATTTATTTTTGAGACAGAGAGAGACAGAGTGTGAGTGGGGGAGGGGCAGAGACAGAGGGAGACACAGAATCCAAAACAGGCTCCAGGCTCTGAGCTGTCAGCACAGAGCCCAATGCGGGGCTCGAACCCACGAACCGTGAGATCATGACCTGAGCCGAAGTTGGATGCTTAACCGACTGAGCCACTCAGGCGCCCCAGAAGGCGTAACTTTTAAAAGAAAGCAATTAAAGCATTTAGAATTTATTTTTAGGTAATTTCTCTACATCAAGTCAGTCTTCTAATTCAGTGTTACAGCCTGAAATATGACCTTTTCACATAACTAAATAAATGACTTATATTTGGAGATAGCAAAGATTACTTTCAGTACTTGCTAACAAAGAATGTAGTTTAACAGTTGCCCAATTTAAAAATATTTGTCCGGGTGCCTGGGTGATTCAATCAGTTAAGCATCCAACTCCTGACTTCTGTTCAGGTCATGATCTCACAGTTTGTGGGATCAACTCCTGCCTTGGGCTCTGCCCTGCCAGTGTGCAGCCTGCTTGGGATTCTCTCTCCCTCTGTGCCCCTCCCCTGCTCATGCACACACTCATTCTCAAAAGAAAAACAAACTTTAAAAATATCTATTTGTCAGGGCGCCTGAGTGGCTCAGTTGGTTAAGCCTCCAACTTTGGCTCAGGTCATGATCTCATGGTCCATGAGTTTGAGCCCTGTATCAGGCTCTCTGCTGTCAGCAAAGAGCCCACTTCGGATCCTCTGTCCCCCCTCTCTACCCCTCCTCTTCTTGGACACTCTCTCGCTCTCAAAAATAAACATTAAAAATGTTTTTTTAAGAATTTGTCAAGCCATGTTAAATACATACTTTCAAATCTTGTTCTTCTTCTTTAGGTGCTGTTGGTACTTTTGTCTTCTCTGGAGATTCTTCGACTTCCATCTCTTTGTCTGAATTTTCATCTATTTTTTCTGAAGTGTCAGCACCAATTACTACAAAAGAAAACATGTAAAATTAATTCAAAAGGAATACTAATATAGTACATCACGTAACTTTTCTTACTCCTATAGCAGCGGTATCTGAAAAAAAAATTTTAGTTCTTTTTCCTTTGCCTGTTTTATTAAATAAACCGTAATGACTTATCCACCTGTCTTTAAAAAGCCAAAAAACCTTATCCTCTATAATCCCCTTTCTTAAAATGTCTATAAATAACAATCTGTTTTACCACATTACCCTGTAGTCTTTAGTTTCCCTTTCACATTCATCTATTTTATCTTTTCTAATCTATTCCAGGATACCATTACTTCAATTACTTATAAAAGCTAGGTTATCAAACCTGGGATACATAAAGTTTCTTCACAATATGAGTTTTGAAAAAAAGGGTTTCACTATCACAGCAGCATTAATTTTAAACTACCTGATAAACTCCTTTCTAAACTGGTTAAGACCTGTAGACAATCTATATCGGACCAAACTACTCTTCTGCTTGGTGATGTCTCTTAGTGGGAATCTTCGAAAGAGAACAGGTTTACCATCAACTTAAATGGAGTAAAAGACACAAACTGTTATGTTTGCTTACCACCTCTCTGTTATGTTTGCTTACCACCTAGATGTGTGCTTATCAAACTAGTCCGCATACAGGATATAAATCATTCTGTCATGAGGCTATCAAGTGATTTAAGAAATAACCAAATTTAAATACTTTTTCTTGACTCTGGTTAATCTTTGATGTAAAGAATAATGTGACTTTTAACATCACTTTCAATAACTTTTATTGGCCTAAAAGTTTATATTAAGTACTTAATCTTATCATATAATGGCCTTGCTCTTATTAATATTCCTTCTGCGTTTTCAAATTGTTTGAAACCGGGGCACCTGAGTGGCTCAGTCGGTTGGGCGTCTGACTTCAGCTCAGGTCATGATCTCACAGTTTGTGGGTTTGAGCCCCGCATCGGGCTCTGTGCTGACAGCTCAGAGCCTGGAGCCTACTTCCTATTCTGTGTCTCCTTCTTTCCCTGCCCCTCCCCCACTTGTGCTCTATCAAAAATAAATGTAAAGGGGCGCCTGGGTGGCTCAGTCGGTTAAGTGTCCGACTTCAGCTCAGGTCACGATCTCACGGTCCGTGAGTTCGAGCCCCGCGTCGGGCTCTGGGCCGATGGCTCAGAGCCTGGAGCCTGCTTCCGATTCTGTGTCTCCCTCTCTCTCTGCCCCTCCCCCGTTCATGCTCTGTCTCTCTCTGTCTCAAAAATAAATAAACGTTAAAAAAAAAAAAAATTAAAAAAAAAAAAGGAAAAAAAAAAAAAAAATTAAAAAAAAATTGTTTAAAACCAAACCCCCCCCCCCCCCCACTTACCAGTTTGTAATTCATTTGTATATTAGACATCTTACATTTGCTGGCAGGTAAAAGACTTTAACAATTTAAAGCACTACTAGTGCTCTAAGACTTTTGCCTATTTCAAAGGGCAATTAGATAGGATCTATATACCCCTGGACCTAATAATATTATATCACTAGGAATCTATACTATAATGTCACTAAAATCTGCATAAAGATATATATACCAAGATGTTTATTACAACATTGTTTTTATTGTGAAGTACTGTATGTATATAATAAATATAAAGAATGAAATGAGAACTCAAGAAACCACAACCCAGCTTAGTGGAAAACTATCACAGGCACTTCTAAAGTTCACAGTGCCTCTGCCATCACATCCACATCAAACGTGATCTCTACCCTTGTGGTTTAAGTGCCTTCCTCTAGTTCCATCATGGAAAGATCTTTAAGCACAATATTTTTTACGATTTTCCAACTTACATACAGAGAATACAAACATATGCGTTCTCCTGTAGCTTTTTAAATTCAACACTATTGTTTCTTAGATTCATTTTAATGCATATTAACTGTAGACCATTGACCTTTTTTCATGGTTGCTTAGTATTCAATTGTAAGAACACACCACAATTTATCCATTCTACCCTGGATGGACACTTGAATGGCTTGCTGGTATTACCTAATAATACAACTGCAGTATTACTTTTAAAAGTGAAACATGGACACAACTCAAATGTCCACTGATGAAGAAGAGTTAAACGAAAATATCTTTTGTACTTGGTGGTTAAAAACAGTAATTTTACACTTTAAGTATGTTTAACAATCCACATGGTTAATCTCATCTATGGCAAAAATTACACATGCACATGTACAGATTACACATATACACACAACCACAAATGAATACAGCGGAAAAGGTCTGGAAAGATATAGGTAAAGGACAGAGAAAATGGACTTCAGAGGTAAGGAATGCGAATCGGGAAAAGATGAAGGGGGACTTTAAGATTTTCACTTCATATTCTTCTATATGATTGAAAAAAAATCTCGAACAAGGATGTCTGCATTTACTTATTACTGTGTTTTTGTTTATTTATCGTATTTTGACCATAACCCATAAAAGTATCTTTTGTTAAGTACACCAAACTAAGGTCTAGTGCTCAAATCTTACTGCTAATTTTCCACTAAAGAATCAGGGTCAAATGGAGATTAAGATATTAGTTCTATTAACAGATTGGAAAGATGCAGCAGGGTCTCTACTACATTACCCTGAATAGAGATAAGTTGGGTCCTCATGAAAAGACTAATCTATCTAAACAAAAAACCAGAGAGAGAGTAGAGAGGAGGCTGGGCTTGGCAGAGGTAGTCCTTGCCTGCCTTGCTTACAAACAGAAACAGTGAGCTAATGAGAGCTCATGGACTTAATACAGATAAGGCAGTGGACACGTGGGTGGCTCAGTGGGTTAAGCGTCTGACTTCAGCTCAGGTCATGATCTCCCAGTTCGTGAGTTCAAGCCCCACGTTGGGCTCTGTGCTAACAGCTCAGAGCCTGGAGCCTGCTTCAGATTCTGTGTCTCCCTCTCTTTGTCCCTCCCTTGCTTGTCCTACTCTCTCTCTCAAAAATAAATGAATAAAATGTTTTAAAAAAATACAGATAAGGCAGTTACTGTACCAAGATTTTTAAAAAGGGAGTGAATCTTGCTTTTCTGTTTTTGAGGGAGAGGTAGTCCCCAATCAGTAGTGAATCCCCAAACAAAGCTCCTGGAAAGGGAGCTTCCTTTCACTTCTCTACTTTTCACAGAGCAGTTAAAGAAGTGAAAGGAAGCTCCCTTTCCAGCACTTCCATAAAAGGATGCAAGTGCTACCTCCTTCTTGCTGAAAAGGGAACAAAACACAAAACAAAACAAAAAAAGGCTAAGGATTTCCCCTTTGTATCTTTCAACTCTGCAAATTCAACGTAAAACACAAATTACCAGTTTCCCCATTTTCTGGAGTCTCTCGTCCAGTTTTGCTAGAACTCCGGCTGGTAGATTCTGGACTGGTAGCTCGAACAAACATCTTCCATTTCCCCCTTTTAGACATAAGTCTACGCATTCCATCTTGAGACGCTGGCTGGCTGATGTCAGAACATGGACTAGACCCTGACACACTACCATCTCCTTCCTCCAAGGCTCGTAACTCTGCCTACAATGAACATGACAACAAAGTTAGAGTGTTATTACCTGTTCGTCAACACTTAAGCATCTGTGAGACCAAGAATGATAACTGTGCATTATCAGAATTAAAATCCTTTGAGGACAGAAGTATTTAATACATTTTTTCCATCAGCGCCAAGCATTATGCTCGTTACTCAGCAAACACTTATTCATGATTGTAGTTAACAAATACCAGTTTGAAAGGGAAAAGGTTCTAGAGATTCACTGAGACAAAGTTTCTAGTACATGAACACAATAGATAGAGTCTAACGTAGCTTGTCCCTGATAGCTTTAAATTTTTCAAAAGTGGAAAAGCTTAAAGGAGATATTGCCGTTATAACACCCGTTACATTTCTGATTCATACTCCAAACAGCAGACAAAACTGTTTCAAGAAAAATCAGGGCAGGGGCACCTGGGTGGTTCGGTCGGTTAAGTGTCTGACTCTTGGTTTTGGCTCAGATCATGATCGTAGTTGTGGGATCAAGACCCGTGTGGGGGTCCATGATGAGCACTGTATGGAGCCTGCTTGGGATTCTCCCTCTCCTTCTCTCTCTCTGCCTCTACCTGGCTCACTCACACTCTCTCAAAAATAAACATTAAAAAAAAAGAAAAAGAAAAAGAAAAAGAAAAAGAAAAAGAGAAAGAGAAAGAGAAAGAAAGAGAAAAAGAAAAAGAAAAAGAAAAATCAGGGCAGAAAATTGTAAAAATCAACTTCTCAATCGAGAAAATTTCCTGAGGACCATCTTTTTTGAAAGGAAGCACATGAAATTATGAGTTTCTCTTAATCTATTATCTTACAAGACCCATTTAACTATTTAAATAACGCCATAGGTGGATCACTGGAAGTCAACCTGTACTTTAATTTAAAAACCAAGTTATCACTAAGAATCTACCATGCTCATTTGTTAAGAGTCTAAATCAAAGATAGTCATTCCTCACTGTATCTAGCTATCATTAAATCAGACCAATGTCAGTCTTTATTAGTCAACTATCAAAAGCATCATCAGGAACCAAAAGAACTATAACTCGATAGTTAAGGTTTTTATTGCATCAGCTTAAACATATGTAGACAAAAGGTTGAGAAAAACAAAATCCTGGTAATGGTTATAAACAGAGCACAATGACCCGAGAGTGTGATAGTAATAGGGGAAAAAATGTACTTAACAAAAACTTACTTTTTTTCTTTCCAAAACCAGCTCCAATTCAAGGGTATCTTGTTCCTCTTCCTCTTCACTTTCTCCAGATTGAACAACACTGCAAAGATCCTCCTGAGAAGGATCTTCCATGTTGTCTAATGTAATTTCCTGTGGCTTTATTATTGTTGCTGCTTCTTCTGCTGTCGTACTGGTTTCTTTCACTTCGGAAACGGGCTCTGATTCTTTACAAATTACTTTTCTTCTCCATCTCTCTTCTTCCTCTTTTATTCCCTCAGGCAGCAAAGGAGCAAGCAGTGATGCTGCCACCCCTTTCTTCTCCTCCTCACTATTTGAGAGAGCCTGAATTCCTTCATTTACTTCCTATAAATAAAATAATCTCATTTATTTTTCAAATGAAAAAATAAAAAAACTTTACCTGAATAAATATAACACACACAATTGTTCATGCTAAAAATGACTGTTTTTCAATCACTGCATATTTTTTATATAATTTATTGTCAAACTGGTTTCCATACAACACCCAGTGCTCATCCCAACAGGTGTACTCCTCAATGCCCATCACCCCCTTTCCCCTCACCACCCCCCCATCAACCCTGTTTGTTCTCAGTATTTAAGAGTCTCTTACGGTTTGCCTCCTTCCCTCTCTGTAACTTTTTCCCCCCTTCCCCTCCCCCCATGGTCTTCTGTTTCTCAGGATCCACATGAGTGAAAACACATGGTATCTTTCTCTGCCTGACTTATTTCACTTAGCATAATACTCTCCAGTTCCATCCATGTTGCTACAAATGGCCAGAAGTCATTCTTTCTCATTGCCAAGTAGTATTCCCTTGTATATATAAACCACATCTTCTTTATCTGTTTGTCAGTTGATGGACATTTAGGTTCTTTCCATAATTTGGCTATTGTTTAAAGTGCTGCTATAAACATTGGATACAAGTGCCCCTATGCATCAGCACTCCTGTATCCCTTGGGTAAATTCCTAGCAGTGCTATTGCTAGGTCATAGGGTAGATCTATTTTAATTTTTTGAGGAACCTTCACACACTGTTTTCCAGAGCAACTGCACCACTTAGTGCATATTATTTTCTTAATGTTTATTTCTTTTTGAAAGGGGGGAAGGGGCAGAGAGAGGGGGAGACAGAGAATCCCAAGCAGGCTCCCCACTGGCAGCACAAAGCACAACGCGGGGCACAGTCCCACAAAGTGTGAGATCATGACCTGAGCAGAAATTAAAAGTTGGCCATTCAACTGACTGAGCCACCCAGGCACCCCTCAATCACTGGATATATAAATATAAATAAATATATATATATATATATTTTTTTTTTAATTATCAACCTTCCTTTTTATTTATTTTGAGAAAGAGACACAGCACATGCATGTACAAGCAGAGGAGAGGCTGACAGAGAGGGAAAGAGAATCCCAAGCAGGCTCCTCACTGTCAGAACAGAGCCTGATGTGGGGCTCCAACCCATGAACCATGAGATCACGACCTGAGCCTAAATCAAGAGTTGCATGTTTAAATGACTGAGCCACCCAGGCGCCCCAACCATGGGATGTTCTTAAAAACCACAAACGGCCAACAGACTAGTATATATATTTGTACCATTTTCCTTACAAGTGTAAAATGCAAACATTGTTACTTGAGGAAAGCAGTGGTTTTTTTTTGTTTTATTTTGAATTTACATCCCAGTTAGTTAGCATATAGTGTAACAATGATTTCAGGAGTTGATTCCTTAATGCCCATTACCCATTTAGCCCATCCCCCCCCCCCCACAACCCCTCCAGTAACTCTGTTGTTCTCCATATTTAAGAAGTCTCTTGGGGTGCCTGGGTGGCTCAGTCAGTTAAGTGTCTTGACTTTGGCTCAGGTCATCATCTCATGATTTGTGGGTTTAAGCCCCACATTGGGCTCTGTGCTGACAGCTCAGAGCCTGGAGCCTCCTTCGGATTCTGTGTCTCGTTCTCTCTGCCCTTCCCCCACTTGTGCTCTGCTTCTCAAAAATAAATGTAAAAAAAAAAAATTTTTTTTTAAGAAGTCTTATATGTTTTGTCCCCCTCCCTGTTTTTATATTATTTTTCCTTCCCTTCCCTTATGTTCATCTGTTTTGCATCTTAAATTCCTCATATGAGTGAAGTCATATGATATTTGTCTTTCTCTGGCTGATTGTGCTTAGCATAATACCCTCTAGTTCCAGCCCTGTAGCTGCAAATGGGAAGATTTCATTGTTTTTGATTGCCGAGTAATACTACATTGTATATATCTACCACATCTTTATCCATTCATCCATCGATGGACATTTGGGATCTTTCCATACAAGGAAAGCAGTGTTTGAACTAGAACCTAGTTCTGGGTGCGATTCACACATATCCTTCCACCTATTCTCCCAAGTCAAAAGGCAAGTTAGCAAGAAGCAGATTTAAACAATTAAATAAAATCTAAGTTTTGTCAGTTATATAACTGGATAAATCTCTACTCTCTTTTGTAAGATGACATAACCTAAGAGGTATGTTAGGAAAGTGACAAAGAGAAAAGTGAAATGTGTTGTTATACCTATATTGCTCACTTCCTTCACTGGTATAATATTTAGTCCACCTCAAAAGAAAAATAGTCTATCTCCCGCCTGGAGTTGTAAAAACCAAATTGTTCCAAAAGTATGTATGTATGTATGTATGTATGTATGTATGTATGTATGTATGTATTTTTAAGTAGGCGCCACACCAACATGGGGATTGAACTCCCTTCCCTGAGACCAAGAGTTGCATACTATACCGACTGAGCCAGCCAGGCACCCCCTAAAAATATATGTTAATATACCTCCTATTTAAACCCATCATTTAAAAATTTAAGGTACATGGGGCCCCTGGGTAGCTCAGTTGGTTAAGCGTCTGACTCTGGCTTGGGTCATTATGTCACAGTTCGTGGGTTTGAGTCCCATGTCAGGCTCTGAGCTGACAGCTCAGAACCTACTAAGGATTCTATCTCTCCCTCTCTCTGCCCCTCCCTTACTCACGCTCTGTCTCTCTCAAAAATAAACAAACATTAAAAAAAAAAAAAAAAAATTCAAGATATGGGGAGCCTGGGTGGCTCAGTGGGTTTAGTGTCCAACTAGATTTCGGCTTAAAACAAAAAAAACATGTGGGTTCCCAAAATAGAACTATTCTGAACTAGAGAAGGAGATCTGAAGCCTGCCTACTCCCACATCCTTTTCATGATGACCCAATGAGCCTCTTTGGCACCCTAAAGCTCCAGAAGAACCAATGAACTGGGTAACTGTTATAAGGGCTACATATTAAACATAAACATCAAATAAAGCTTTAAGAAACATTTGTCCTATTTCACATCCAGTTATAAAATACTAACAGAAAGCTTCTATACCTGTTCCAGAGCAAGAGTCAAGTTCTTTAGATTTAAAATAAGCAGGGGCGCCTGGGTGGCTCAGTCGGTTGAGTGTCCGACTTCAGCTCAGGTTGTGATCTCACGGTTCGTGAGTTCGAGCCCCGCGTCAGGCTCTGGGCTGATGGCTCAGAGCCTGGAGCCTGCTTCCGATTCTGTGTCTCCCTCTCTCTCTGCCCCTCCCCCATTCATGCTCTGTCTCTCTCTGTCTCAAAAATAAATAAACATTAAAAAAATTAAAAAAACAAAAGATTTAAAATAAGCAAATGAGGGGCATCTGGATGGCTAAGTCGTTTAAGCGTCCAATTCTGGGTTTCAGCTCAGATCATGATCTCGCAGTTTGTGGGTATGAGCCCCATGTAAGAGCCTGCTTGGGATTCTTTCCTCTCTCTTTCCCTCCCCCCGCCAAAAATAAATAAGCATTTATAAAGAAATAAATAAGCATGCAAGCAAGCAAATGAGATATGTTGTAACTTACCTTTTTGACTTCTCGCTTGGCTATGACTTGTCCACTTTTACTACTGGAAACAGAAACGTTCTTCTCCTTTGTATACACATCTGTATTAACCACAAAACTAGCTTCAGCACCTGTTACAGAACTGAAAAAAAAAATATATATAGATATAGATATAGATATAGATATAGATATACACTTAGTAAGAGAAACAAAAGGCAAATATTATCAACAAGAAAGACTCTAACTTCTTCCTAGGTAATTTCTCCTGTAAGTCTATTCTTACCTGGGCTGGTAATGTTGTAATCCCTGTACCTGGGTGGCAAGATACTGGGGTAACTCCCAAGTCACTTCATTTGTTTGTGTGTTCCAATAATAATAGCATCCTGTGTTCTCATCCCAGACTTCTTGCCAATCTCCCATCTCAATTCCAACTAGAAGAAAGACAAATTTTAAAAACCAAAAATTTCTCATCAACAAAACCAAAAAACCTACTGAATATGGTAAGATATTTATTAATGAAATAACTGATAAAGGGTGAGTATCCAAAATATATAAAGAACTTGTTCAACTCAACAAGCAAAAAACAAATAATCCAAATAAAAATGGGCAAGACATGAACAGACATTTTTCCAAAGGCGACATCCAGATGGCCAACAGACACAGAAAAAGACGCTCAACATCACTCATCATCAGGGAAATGCAAGTCAAAATACAATGAGGTGTCACCTCACACCTGTCAGAATGGCTAAAATCAGAAACACAAGAAACAGCGTTGGTGAGGATGTGGAGAAAAAGGAACCCTCCCCACGCCGTTGGCTGGAATATAAACCAGTACAGCCATTGTGGAAAACCGTACAGAGGTTCCTCAAAATATTAAAAATAGGGGTCCCTGGGTGGCTCGGTCGGTTGTGTCCAACTTGGTTTTGGCTCAGGTCATGATCTTATGGGTTCATGGGATTGAGCTCTGTGGTGGGCTCTGTGCTCACAGCGCAGAGCCCACTTTGGGATTCTCTCTCCTTCTGTCTCTGCCCCTTCCCTGCTCACCAGCACATGCACAAGTACCCCCTCTCTCACAAAATAAATAAACATTAAAAAAAAAAAAAAAAACCTACTATACAATCTAGTAATTGCATTACTTGGTATTTATTCAAAGAACACAAATACTAATTTGAAAGTATACATGCACCCCTATGTTTATTGTAGCATAATCTACAATAGACAAATTATGGAAGCAGCCCAAGTACCTATTTATAAATGAACAAAGAAGTGGTATATACACAATGGAATAGTATTCAGCCATAAAAAGGAATGAAAGCTTGCCATTTGTAACAATGCAGACAGAGCTAGAAAGTACAATGCTAAGAAAAGTCAGAAAAAGACAAATATGATATTTCACTCATGTGGAATTTAAGAAATAAAACAGATGAGCAAAGGCAAAGAAAGAGAGAGACAAATGAAGAAAGACTAACTATAGAGAACTGATGATTACTAGAGGGTGCGGGAGGAGGGGAAACGGATGAAATCGGTGATAGGTATTAAGAAGTGCACTTTGACGAGCACAAAATAATGGATAGAATCTTGAATTATTATACCGTACACCTGAAACTAATATGACACTGTATGTTAACTATACTGGAATTAAAATAAAAAATTTTAAAAATTAAAAAAGGAAGCATAAATTTCTCCACAATTCTCACTTTATACCCCAACTCAGCTCTAAAGCTATTAACAATCTAACACAAGGTTCCTCAACTTTAGCAATGTTAACATTTGGGCTGGATAATTCTTTGTTGTGGTGAAGGTAGTCCCATGTAGTGTTTAGCATCCTGGATTCTACCAACTAGATGCACTAACAGTTCCCCACCCCTTGGTGTAACAACCAAATATGTCTAGAGACACAGTCAAATGTCCCCTGGAGGTCTAACTTCTCCTTCCCAAATCATTTTTGCACAAATTACTTAAAAAAGTTTGACAAGGGTGCCTGGGTGGCTCAGATGGTTAAGAGTCCAACCTCAGCTCAGGTCATGATCTCACAGTTCGTGGGCTCAAGCCCCATGTCGGGCTCTGTGCTGACAACTTGGGAGCCTAGAGCCTGCTTCAGATTGTGTCTCCCTCTCTCCCACTCACATTCTATTTCTCTCTCAAAAATAAATAAGCATTTCGAAAAAGTTAAAAAAAAAAGACAAAGAATTATTTAAGGATGCTGGAGTTTTTTGGGTTTTTTTAAGTTTTATTTTTGAGGGGAGCGGGAGGGGCAGAGTGAGGGAGATAGAGGATCCAAAGCAGGCTCTGTACTGACAACACGGGGCTCAAAACCATGAACGATGATATTGTGACCTGAGCCAAACTCAGACACTTAACCAACGGAGCCACCCAGGTGCCCCCAAAAAAGAACCTTTAAAATAATGGCCTTACTGCTTCGGATTCTGTGTCTCCCTCGCTCTCTGCCCCTCCTCTGCTCATATTCTATCTCTAAAATTAACATTAAAAAAAACAAGTAAATAAAATAAATAATGGCTTTAATTATTCACTTGGCATAAAATTGCAACTGGTTAAAAGTCTGCTAAAGCATATGGGCTTTCATCCTTGGGAATTTCAATGCCTAGAACACCTTTGAAAATTACACTTCAGACTTCTTTAAAAAATCAAAGTATCAAACTTACCTCCTGCAAGTGAACACTGAGTATCATATTGCCACCCTGCTGTCTGAGTGGAGTCTGTTCCATTTGAAGTGGTAGAACTAAGGGCAGATGTTGCTGATTCCTTTGGCTCTGGTCTAGGTGGAGTTGGAGGTGGAGCAGAGGCTCCTACAGGAGCTGTAGGCTGAGGTGCTGTTATAGCATCAATCTCCTTTAGTATGGAAATAGTAACAAATGCATTAATAACCTCAAAACTAGAACACTGAGAAAATGACAATCACCATAAAAAAAATTCTACATGATCAATTCTCAGCTTAAATCAAAACTCTCAATTTCCAATTATGTAAAAGATCCCCAAACACTTTAATTCTCCAGTTTTCTCCTCCTTACAACCTTTACAAAAAAGAGATGACTGGGATGGGGAGGGACTAAGGAAGAGATGTGGAAGGGGAGAAAGAAGACAGAAACACCGAAACTGACAAGCAGGCTAACCACTTGAGATCCAGGTCCCAAAGTGGCTTCAATAGCTAAAAAGCCAAACAAAAGCACCACTAACCGCTAAGAAGTTGGCCAATGTACTATCAATATCGGTTGACTGGTTTCCATTTGTCTCTTTGGACTGTGCTGGTTTTTCTGAAACATCACTCTCATCATCATCACTGTCCGCATATGCACCAAGTAAGCACAGACCTCCTAGAAAGAAAATGGTAAATGTTAGTGACAACAATGCCAGTATGCTCCAGGAAGAAAAATATGACCCTGTTCTTCAGAGTTTACAATTAGTTTACTTACAGATTAGAACACAGCCTCAAAATGAGTCATCACTGAACTACCACAGAGATAGAAATTATAATATGCATTTAGAGCTAATAAAACCATCCACATAGCTACTTGACATCCTTCTCAAAATACACAATCAATCAACCTCATCCTTTTTCAAAATAGCACAGAGTAAATCCTGATTTTAGAATTCGTAGGGGTGCCTGGGTGGCTCAGTTGGTTAAGTTTCCAACTCTTGATTTCGGCTCAGGTCACGATCTTGTGGTTCATGGGATTGAGCCCCACATTGGGCTCTGCGCTGACAGCTCGGAGCCTGCTTGGGATTCTGTCTCCCTCTCTCTCTGCACCTCCCCTGCTTGTACATGTTCTCTATCAAAAATAAATAAACATTAAAAAAAAAAAAAAGGAATTTATTGATTTATGTGTCCATCTGAAACAACAAAGCCGATTAGGGTTTAGTAGATGAAACAGATTTTCAAAGCTAAAAATCTTTTCCAATTTTTCCTCAAACAAGAAGGGACTAATTATAATGGAAATCAAAGTGCTAGAACCAAAACAAACAACAAAAACCCAGCCAGAACCAATCTTCAATGTCTTCCTCAAACTTAAGAGGTATCAGATATAGCTTCTGTAATGCTGCTATGTATGCCATTTCCCTCTGTACGACCTGTGGCCACTCTAATGTTAAAATTAAGCAAGCATAGGGGCGCCTGGGTGGCTCAGTCCATTGAGAGACCAACTTTGGCTCAGGTCATGATCTCACGGTTTGTGAGTTCGAGCCCCGCATCAGGCTCTGTGCTGATAGCCAGGAGCCTGCTTCAGATTCTGTGTCTCCCTCTCTCTCTGCCCCTTCCCCACTCATGCTCTGTCTCTCTGTGTCTCAGAAATAAACATTAAAAAAAATTTTAATTAAGCAAGAATATATTCTCTTTTTACATCTAATTTTATTGTAACAGATACATTAAATGTTAAACTCCAGCCAACTTTTCAGCTATCACTAAGACTAAATTTCCCAGGGTCTGGCAACAGCCTATGTTCTCTGTAAATATTTGGTAAATGAACAGATTTATCAGGAAGTAAAATCTAGTTGTATCATAATTCCATAAATGAATTCATGAGATCATCTAAAAATAAACATTAGGTTGCTTCATTTATCATAGGGGTTCACATTCATTGTTTTAGTCCTATCAATCTTGCCTTCATTATCTTTACCATACAGGTAAAGTTCTTGCACTAAATACCAATTTAAAAAATTTAAGTTTATTTATTTATTTTGAGAGAGAGACAGACAGAGTGCACACAAGAGACAGCACAAGTAGGGAAGGACAGAGAGGAGGAGACAGAATCCCAAGCAGGCTCTAAACCATCACCGCAGTGCTAGATGCAGAGCTTGGGGGTCAAATTCACGAACTGTGAGATCATGACCTGAGCTGAGATCAAGAGTCAGACACTTAACCGATTGAGACACCCAGGCACCCCAAATTTCTAAAATATTCAAAGCTGACTAGAAAGATTTTTTTTTAATGTTTATTTATTTTTTGAGAAAGAGACAGAGTGTGAGTGGGGAAAGGGCAGAGAGAGAGGGAAACAAAATCCTAAGCAGGCTCTGAGCTGTCAGCACACAGCTCAATGCGGGGCTCAAACCCATAAGCTGTGAGATCATGACCTGAGCTGAAGTCAGACGCTTAACTGACTGAGCCACCCAGATGCCCTAAAAAGGTTTTTTTTTTTTTTTTTTTTAAGTGAGAAAGGGAGAATGAGCAGGGGAGAGGGGCAGAGGAAAAGAGAGAGAATCTTAAGGAGGCCACAAGCTCAGCACAGAGCTCGACGCGGGGCTCCATCCCAGGACCCTGGGATCAAGACCGAAGCAAAAATCAAGTTAGATGCTCAACCAACTGAGCCATTCAAGAGCCCCCATAAATTATTATTTTTTTTACATTTATTTCTTTTTGAGACGGAGATAGAGCACGAGTGGGGGAGGGGCAGAGAGAGAGGAAGACACAGAATCTGAAACAGGCTCCAGGCTCTGAGCTGTCAGCATGGAGCTTGACACAGGGTTCGAACTCAAACTGTGAGATCATGACCTGAGCCGAGGTTGGACGCTTAATCGACTGAGCCACCCAGGTGCCCTAAATTGGTTATTTCTTTTTTTTTTAATTTAAAAAAAAATTTTTTTTTACTGTTTATTTATTTTTGAGACAGAGAGAGACAGAGCATGAACAGGGGATGGTCAGAGAGAGGGAGACACAGAATCTGAAATAGGCTCCAGGCTCTGAGCTGTCAGCACAGAGCCCGACGCGAGGCTCGAACTCACAGACCGCGAGATCATGACCTGAGCCGAAGTCGGCTGCCCAACCGACTGAGCCACCGAGGCGCCCCTTTAATTTTTTTTTTTTTAATGTTTATTTATTTTTGAGACAGAGAGAGACACAGCATGAACGGGGGAGGGCCAGAGAGAGAGACACAGCATCTGAAGCAGGCTCCAGGCTCTGAGATGTCAGCACAGAGCCTGACCCGGGGCTCGAACTCATGGACCGTGAGATCATGACCTGAGCTGAAGTCGGACTCTTAACCGACTGAGCCACCCAGGCGCCCCTAAATTGGTTATTTCTTAAGAATAATCTGGTAACGGGGCGCCTGGGTGGCTCAGTCGGTTAAGCGGCCGGCTTCGGCTCAGGTCATGATCTCGCGGTCCGTGAGTTCGAGCCCCGCGTCAGGCTCTGTGCTGACAGCTCAGAGCCTGGAGCCGGTTTCAGATTCTGTGTCTCCCTCTCTCTGACCCTCCCCCGTTCATGCTCTGTCTCTCTCTGTCTCAAAAATAAATAAACGTTAAAACAAAATTAACAACAACAAAAAAAAGAATAATCTGGTAACACATACCAAAAGCCACAAAACTCCAAGTTTCTTTAAGATAGATAATCCCATCTTTGAGAATACAACCCCAAGGAATAACTAAAAAAAATTTCACACAAAGCTTCTGGCAACTTTATTTAAATAATGAAAGCTGTAAACAACTCAAATGCTCTCAAAGAGGGGACTGGCAAAACAAATTATAGCATGGAACCTGATGCAATATTAATTTATGATTAATCAGATTACAGGATTACATGCAAAAATGCTAATGGGACAAAAACTAAACACTAAAGGAATAAAAGGAAGATAAAAGCAAGCCATGAGATGCATGTTAAGTTCTAATCACACCTATGAAAATTTACTCCATCAATGATAAGGAATAGGAATGAATTTAGAGCTGATACTGAAAATAAAGTCCTAATATTATGTAAACTTGCTTAATCTTAAAAAAAATAAATAAACAAAAGCTTCATAGGACCATAACCCATACTACTATTGAGATGGTACAGCTATTTAAAACCAGGACATTCTTGGGGCGCCTAGGTGGCTTGGTCGGTTAAGTGTACAACTTCGGCTCAGGTCATGATCTCACGGTCCGTGAGTTCGAGCTCCGCGTCGGGCTCTGTGCTGACATCTCAGAGCCTGGAGCCTGTTTCAGATTCTGTGTCTCCCTCTCTCTCTGCCCCTCCCCTGTTCATGCTCTGTCTCTATCTCAAAATAAATAAACATTAAAAAAAAAAATTAAAAAAAAAATAATAAAATAAAACCAGGACATTCTTTGAAGCCATAGTCCTTAGCAGTCTTTTACTGAAAGGGGTGCTGGCTGCTGAAACCTCAATAGGCTTACCTTTAATGGATGGTGCCACACAATTTATAGTGCAAATCAACTACATTAGGTAGAAAATTATTTCTTAGGTATAAACTGAACTTGATAAGCTTCAAACAGTAACTATTATTTTTCTAATAAGTCTACAATTGCCTCAAAACATCGTTCGAACAGTGTTTCAATCCTTTTGGTTACAGAAACTACTAACAATAAATATAATAAAAACTATGGACCCTCTTCCAGGAAAACACACCTGAGTGTAGAATTTTAGCCAATTTACAGACTTCTGACACTCATCAGTGGAGCTACATTACCCTTTCCTAGATGATGCTGAAATATCAATGACTATCATAGTAGTCAACTGATCTAACTTCAGAGCTCACTCTGAATTTTTCTTTTTTTTTTAATTTTTTTTTTTTAACATTTATTTATTTTTGAGACAGAGAGAGAGCATGAACAGGGGAGGGTCAGAGAAAGAGGGTGACACAGAATCCGAAACAGGCTCCAGGCTCTGAGCTGTCAGCACAGAGCCCGGCGCGGGGCTCGACCCCACGGACCATGAGATCATGACCTGAGCCGAAGTCGGACGCCCAACCGACTGAGCCACCCAGGCGCCCCTGAATTTTTCTTAATTTCATATGCATATTACCATAATATTCTTCTGCATGAAAATATTAGCTATGCTTGCTGTACTGTATTATTTAAGTTTATTTATTTTAAGAGAGAACTCTCGTGATCAGTATAGGGGAGGAGCAGAGAGAGAGAGAAAGGGAGAGAGAGAATCCGAAGCAGGCTCTGCCCTGTCAGCACAGAGCCCGATGGGGGGGCATGACCTGAGCCAAAATCAAGAGTTGAAGGCTTGACCAACCAACTGAGCCACCAAGGTGCTCTACTGTATTATAAAAACATACTTTAACAACTTAACATTTATACTTCATTTCTGTGGAAAGAAATCTGGCATGTTTCTAGTGATAAAAGTAAAATTCTTTAAAATCATCTAAAAAAAAAAAAAAAAAGGAAAATTCTTGAGTATCTACTCTAATAGCTATAGAAGCCATACAAATAACAGAAAATGGTTTCACTTTGGGTTTTGTTTGACACATTTTTCCGGAGTATCACAACTGGTAGGTTAACAACTGAATAAAGCAGATACCTTATGTTTCAGGATGAAGTTGGACAGAATGAAAATAGTTCTATTCACAAGGCACATGAAGGGCTGAAATGCTGACACAGCAATTCAAGAAATTTCTTCTTGGAACATTAAATTTCTATTCATCATAGAAAACTCAAAATAACATACATAGTTTACAAATATAAAATGGCATTTCCTAGTTCTGAAATTTCTCTTACAACCAAGTTTTAGCTTTTCTAAACGACCCTATTTTTTTTACATGGCAACTGGGAGGAAAGGAGAACAAACTTCTATTATCTCAGGTGTCATGTTTGGACAGAACTCCAAACTGAAAGAATAAAATTATTACCAATTATAAAATATTTAGTATCAAGGGGTGCCTGTGTGGCTCAGTTGGTTAAGCATCCAACTCAGGTCATGATCTCACAGTTTGTGGGTTCAAACTCCGTGTTGGGCTCTGTGCCGTTGGCATGGAGCCTGCCTGGGATTCTCTCTCCCAAAAAATAAACTTAAAAAAAAATTTAGTATCAAAACATATTTTGATCTTTCAAGATATATAAAGACTAGCAAAAACTAACATTCTTGGCACTTGCTGTGTATCTGAACTTCATGTACCCTGTTCAATTTAATCTTCAAAACAACTTAGGGCTGGCTGACTCAGAAAAAAAAATTATTTTTAATATTTATTTTGAGAGAGACAGAGAGAGAAAGACAGAGAAAGACAGAGAGAGAGTGAGCAGGGGAGGGGCAGAGTGAGGCAAAGAGAAAATCCCAAGCAGGCTCCAAGCTGTCAGCACAGAGCCTGACCCCGGGTTTGATCCCATGACCCCCCAGATCATGACCTGAATGGAAACCAAGTCTTGGGACACTTAACCAACTGCGCCACCCAGGTGCCCTCCCATAAGATTTATTTTATGGATGAATGCACTCCCAAGGTATTAGCATTAATGCTAGAATGCCAATTTGAGACCAGGTTTATCTACAAAACCACTGTTGCAAATATTCCTTCACACTTAATAATTATTTATTTTTAAGACTTTATTCTTTTAAGTAATATCTATAACCAAGGTCTGGCTCAAATTCACAACACTGAGATCAAGAGTCACACCCTCTGGGGCGCCTGGGGGGCTCAGCTGGTTAAGTGTCCGACTTTGGTTCAGGTCATGATCTCATAGTTCGTGAGTTCAAGTCCCACATCGGACTCTGTGCTGACAGCTCAGAGCCTGGAGCCTGCTTTGGATTCTGTATCTCCCTCTCTGCCCCTTCCCTGCTCGTGTTCTCCCTCTCTAAGGATAAACAAATATTTAAAAAAAAAAAAGAGTCACAGGCTCTACTGACTGAGCCAGCCAAGTGCCCCTAAAAAATATTTAATAAGAGCAATTTTCAGCTCCACAAACATTTGCTAGGTACCAACCAAAGCATAGTGCTGGAAAAGAAATGCACAGAATGAAAGACATCCTTGGTATCCCCAAAGAACATCAAGCTAGTGGGGGAGCCAGAAAATTACAAAACAGGATTAGAAGAAAAATAGTAAAAGGTATTTTGGCTACAGAAAAAAAAGCAACAACAAACCTTACTTTGGTTTAAGTGTACATACCAGCAAGCCATCACATACAAAAATTTACTTTATTTTCAAAAATGTTAAATTTCCATTTTACGGGAGAAATGTAAGCAGCACCGAAGCATTCAACAAAATATATACAAACCCAATCTGACCCTAATGAAAGACCTTGTAGAAAAGATGAAAAAAAAAAAAAAAAAGCGTACCTGTTGCTTTAACGGCTGTAGGTCTGGTGGTCATGACTGGTGGTTTGGAAGGATTCTGAACTCTGGGAACCTCCACCACCACTTCCTGTTCATCTGGATTTTAAAAAGGTACAAAAGAAAACTACAGTTAGACAGTGGACCAGAGAAAACACTACAGGTGACAAAACAATTTTTGATTTGACCTTTCAAATCTCAATTTCACCAACTTGAAAACAGGGTGTGTAAATCCATCACTGACCCAAATAACTGGGAGATGATAAACAAGCAGAGCTAGACTCTTCCACGTGACTAGCGACTTTAACATTAAGGACGCGAGGATGGTACATAAAAGTATACCTTAAGTCATTCAAAATTTTAAAAATACACAGACACAGAACAAATCTTCTCGGGGATACCACTGGGCCTTTAAACAAGCATAGCCAATGGAAACCGATTTAAGTTATATTTAAAAAATAAAATAAAATAAAATAAAATAAAATAAAATAAAATAAAATAAAATAAAAATAAGCAAGGCTAGCCATAGCATTTTCCCCCCCTACAGTAACTACCAAGGGGTTATTTTAGCGCCTGAAAAGGTCCCGGCATCTCGGGCGTCTGGCCCCGTAGCAGCGCGCTGAACAGTTACTCTTAATCCAACAACCATTCCGGGGAGAAACCAACAAGTACTTGGGAACCCACAAGCGCCACTTCTGCAGGCATTTTGGGGTTACCTACCCATTTGGAGTTACGTTCGCTTTGGCTGGCATAATAAAATGGGCGTACTCACTTCTAAAGGGTCCCTCTCAGTTTCAACAAAAACGAAGGTAAAAGCACAGGACGTGTAGAAAAGGGCAGGTTTCCTATCTCCAGGCCTCGGAAGCGAAGCCCGGACTCTCACAAATATCCCCTGAAGTTATGCAAACCCGAGCGCCGACGCTGAGGAGACTCGGGAGGCCAGGCCAACCCCTGCACCAGAGATGGCGCCCCTCGGGCGGGCGGGCCGCGCGCGGCGCCTCCGGCCCCTTCCGCCGCCTTTGGGGCCCACATCGGTCCTCCCCTCGGGACCCACGCAGCAGGCCTCGGATGCGGAGCAAGCCCGCCCGCCCGGGTTTCTCTTCCTCCCAGGGCCCTGCCCTAGGCCGCAAGCCCCGAGCTCGAGTTTCGGAAGCCCCACCTAGGTGCCGGAGTTCCCTCGCGCACCTTTACCTTCTGAAGGCGAGTCGTCTGGGGCCGCGGCGGCAGTAGTCACCGTGGTCGTCGTCGTCGTCGTCGGTGGCGCCGCCGGAGCTGGCTGGCTGGGCGCCGCCGCCGTCGAATCCGGCTCCGTGTCGGGTTCCGGCTCCGGGTCCCTTCCCGGGGTGCTGCTACGGGGACCCGGCGGAGAGAGCTGCAGAATAGGCCTGCGGCCGGGTACCGCCCGGGACTTCTTCCCCATCGCGAGCCTGAGCGCAAGCCGCGAGCGTCGGGCAGCCGAGAGGGGCGGGCGCTCGGCGCGGCGCTGCGTAATCAATATTCATGCACCGCGACACCGCCTCCTCAGAGAATCTGCTTTTAACCGGCGGAGCGCGCGCCCGCGCAAGCGCCCTGGGTCCTGTACGCTATTCTGGCTCCTCCTTCCAGGGAGGCAGGGCGGGCTTTACCCACGGTGCTAGGCGATTGGCTGTTTTGATCCATTGAAGGAGCCAGTAGCCAGTGGAAAAGGAAAAAGAGTGAGAGTCAAGCCAATAGCGCGGAAGAGCCTGAGTTAGAACGACTTCCCATTACGAACTCCACCCATGCGTCTTTTACGGAGTCTTTTCTTTATGCCCCTTGTCCTCCATCTTGTCCCTATTCTCTGCCTGCGGTTGGTTTTTTGTGTGTGTGTGTGTGCCTTGGGAAGTTGCCGTGCTTTCCGAGTCCTGCCGAGTTTCGTCCTGATTATTGTGGGTTACTTGGGGTGTAATGTTGAACACTGAATAAAATAGTGGGTCTTTTATGCTTTTGTAAGTTTTCTTAGAGCACAAATCTGATGTCTCATTGGGTTACTTACCAGCTGGAAAAAAAATCACTAGACATTGTACTTCATAAGAGGGAAAGTCCTAAATTGTTGCGGTGGTTTACAGCTTTCCCAATCTGGCCCATTGGTATCCTCAACCTGCTTCATCGTCCTTTAGCACTCTTCCCCTCCCTCTCCCCTTCTTCCCTCCTCTGGAGTCAGCCACTTGGACGCTAGCTGGAATACAGCATCGCAATGGGAAATTCTCCATTACTCAAGACCTAGTGCACTCGAGATTCCGTAAACTAACGTTCACTGAGCACTTAACTGTGTGTGAGGCACTCACTGCCTAAGCGCTTTACACGTAAAATTGTATTTTCTCACCACAACCTTGTATGGTAGATAACCCCTAATGTATAGATAACCCCTCAAATTTTCTTTTTTTAAAGATTTTATTTTTAAGTAATCTCTACACCTAACATGGGGCTGGAACTTACAACCCTGACATCAAGATTGCTATGCTCTACTGACTGAGACAGCCAGGCACCGCCATTTTTTTTTTTTTTTTTTTTTTTTTATAATTTCTACACCCAACAAGGGACTTGAACTCATGACCTTGTGGTCAAGAGCCACAGGCTCTTCTGACTGAGCCAGCCAGTTTTTGGATGTAAAAGCCATGAAAACCGTGACTTATCCAGTTTGTTCCCTGTTTACGAAACACACTTTCTGGAACATAAGCACTCAATTTTTTTAATGAATATAGTATGTAAACATGTACAAACTTGAAATAAGTAGCAAGAATTCTTTCTTGCCTATGGGAGAAATATCTGGATTAGTGTGAGATTAGACTCCCCAAATTTCTGAAAAATTAGCTAGAAACAGGATAATTTGCTGCTTTGAAGCTATTATCAGTTTTCTGACATTTCTTAGGGAAGAGGCATTGAAATATAGTAGTTGTGCATAGGAGTTCTGAAGCCAAACATCTTGGTTCAAAAACACCCTCTGCACCTTCCAGATGTGGTTGCTTGGATAAGTTTCTTTTTACTTTTTTAGTGTTTGTTTTGAGAGAGAAAGACAGGTCATAAGCGGGGGAGGGAGAGAGAGAGGGAGACAGAATCCAAAGCAGGCTCCAGGCTCTGAGCTGTCAGCACAGAGCCCAATGTGGGGCTAGAACTCACAAACTGTGAGATCATGATCTGAGCCAAAGTCGGATGCTTAACCGACTAAGCCACCCAGGCACCCAGGATAAGTTTCTTAACAACCCTAAATTTTGTTTCAGCAGCTATACAATGTGCTAGTAACAGTATTCTTAGGGTAGCCGTGAAGTTTAAATTAGAACATAGTTTTAAGATCTTTGCCTTGTACAAAGAACAAAATAAGCAATCGTTATATGGTAGCTATTATTATTAATCAGCCTTTTACAAAAATCTAGATCCTATTATAAAACTGGCTGGAACCAAGTTGAGATTATGAGCTAAATCACAGTGCACAGAAATGGGAAAGGTTTTTTTCTTGGGGAACTTATATTTCTGGAGGTGACTGAAATAACTGTAATATTTATAACCATGGTTCTCAATGCTGTCTCTTCATAAAACCATCTGGATAGCGCTAAAGCAATATAAAAATTGGAATCAGTTGGATTGGGGGTGGGAGTACAGAGCTCATATCAATTTTTTTTCAAATATGCATTTATTGGGGCACCTGGGTGGCTCAGTCGGTTAAGCATCCGACTTTGGCTCAGGTCATGATCTCGCGGTCCGTGAATTCGAGCCCCGCGTCGGGCTCTGTGCTGACTGCTCAGAGCCTGGAGCCTGTTTCAGATTCTGTGTCTCCCTCTCTCTCTGACCCTCCCCCGTTCATGCTCTGTCTCTCTCTGTCTCAAAAATAAATAAACGTTAAAAAAATTTTTTAAATATGCATTTATTTATTTGAAAGAATTTTTAAAGTTTATTTATTTATTTTTGAAAGAAAGAGAGAGGGAGAGAGAGAACCAACGGGGGAGGGGCTGAAGGAGAGGGAGGGACAGAGGATCCAAAGCAGCCCCCAACTGACAGCAGAGAGTCCGACGAGGGGCTCAACGCCCAAACTGTGAGATCATGACCTGAGCCAAAGTCTGATGCTTAACTGACTGAGCCACCCAGGTGCCCACCCATATCAAATTTTCTTTTCAAGTAAGCTGTATGCCCAGTGTGGACTCCAAGATCAAGAGCTGCATGTTCTACTGGCTGAGACAGCCAGTCAGGCATCCCAATATCAATTATGTCTGTCTGTCTGTGTGTATGTATGTATGTATTTATAATAATCTCTGCACCCATCGTGGGGCTCTAACTCATGACCCTGAGATCAAGAGTTGCATGCTCCTCTGACTAAGCCAGTCGGGCACCCCTATGAATTATTTTTTTAAAAACTTTTTATAGTATTCTAATGCTTAGCCAGGGTTGAGAACCACTGGCTTTTGAAGGAGACATAGTCTGCTGTTATTGCCCTCAGAGAAGGTGTTAGGGATCTGGACCAGGAGTAGGCAAATTATAGCTATATCAGACCTTTTATTTTATTTTTATTTGTTTATTTTATTATAATTATTTTTAAAGTTTGATTGATTGATTGATTGATTGAGAGACAGAGTACAAGCTAGGGAGGGAGAGAGGGAGATATAGAGTGTGAAGCAGGTTCCAGGCTCTGAGCTGTCAGCACAGAACCCAATGCAGGGCTCAGACTTGCAAACTGTGAGATCATGACCTGAGCTGAAGTCAGATGCTTAACTTACTGAGCCACCCAGGAGCCCCTTAAAGTTTTTTGTTTTTTTAATGTTTATTTATTTATTTAAAAAAGTTTTTTTTTTTTTTTTATTATTACCTTTCTTTATTTTTGAGAGGCAGAGAGAGACAGAGTGCGAATGGGAGAGAGGCAGAGAGAGAGGGAGACACAGAATCCGAAGCAGGCTCCAGGCCCTGAGCTGTCAGCACGGAACCCAATGAGGGGCTTGAATTCATGGACCATGAGATCATGACCTAAGCTGGAGTCAGATGCTCAACTGACTGAGCCACCCAGGTGCCCCTAATGTTTATTTGAGACAGAGACAGATTGAGAGAGAGAAAGAGAGAGAGAGAGAGAGAGAGAGAGAGGGAGAGAGAATGAGTGAGGGAGGGGCAGAGAGCATGCTCCAAGCTGACAGCACAGAGCCTGAGGCGGGGCTCAAACTCAGGAACTGTGAGCTCCTGACCTGAGCCAAAGTCGGATGCTCAACTGACTGAGCCACCCAGACACCCCTTTAGAGTTTATATTTATTTATTTGAGAGAGAGAGAGAGAGAGAGAGAGAGAGAGAGAGAGAATGAACAGGGGAGGGGCAGAGAGAAAGGGGGACAGAGGATCCAAAGCAGGCTCTGTGCTGACAACAGAGAGCCCAATGCGGGGCTCAAACTCATGAACTGTGAGATCATGACCTGAGCCAAAGTTGGATGCTTAACCAACTGAGCACTTAGGCACCTCTATTGTATTGTATTGTATTGTATTGTATTGTATTGTATTGTATTGTATT
>NC_064808.1:14267300-14456162 GCF_023721935.1 Panthera uncia | reverse complement strand
TTGTATTGTATTGTATTGTATTGTATTGTATTGTATTGTATTGTATTCTACGGAGAGAGAGAGAAAGAAAGAGAATCCCAAGCAGTCTCCACACTGAGCACGGAGCCTGATGAAGGTCTCAGTCCCATGATCCTGGGATCATGATCTGAGCTGGAATCAAGAGTTGGAAGCTCAACCGACTGAGCCACCCAGACACCCCTAAAGCAGACCTTTTAAAGGGTCCTACAAAGGGGCTCCTGGGTGGCTCAGTCAGTTAAGCGTCTGAATTCAGCTCAGGTCATGATCTCACAGCTTGTGAGTTCGAGCCCTGCATTGGGCTCTGTGCTGACAGCTCAGAGCCTGGAGCCTGCTTCTGATTCTGTTTCCCTATCTCTCTTCTCCTCCCCTGTTCACTCTCTCTCTCTCTCTCAAAAATTAATAAACACTAAAAAAAAAAAATTAAAGGGTCCTACAAACAACAAAATCAAAGAATGTGTGAGAGAGACCATATTTAGATTACAAAGGCTGAAATGTTATCTGGCTCTTTCCAGAAAAGTTTGCATATATCTAGACTAAAAGTGGTCAAAGTTACTCCCTTTAAAGAAAAATCAGGCCTGATTCCTGTTTACTGGGGACTTAAGCACCTCTGGAATTACTGAGATTTTTTGGTTGTGGTGATAATGTTGTTTCAGTAAAACCAAATGATCAGGGCTGACATTTGACAAGTAAAACCTAGGAAGAACAATCGTTTAAGTAAACAAACATTTTCAGGGGCCCCTGAGTGGTTCAGTCAGTTAAGTGTAAGACTTTGGCTCAGGTCATGATCTCACAGTTCTTGAGTTCAAGCCTTGCATCGAGCCCCGCACTGACAGTGCAGAGCCTGCTTGGGATTCTCTCTTCCTCTCTCTCTGTCCTTCTCCCACCTGTATGTGTTCTCTCTCTCTCACTCTCTTCTCTCAAAATAAATAAACTTCCATAAATAGATGTGTGTTTACATATTAAATATATATTTAATTATAATTATTATTTGATGTGCAATGGGGTGATGTCTTTACTCAGTATTTGATGTTAACGTCAAAAGTTGACCTTCCTGAATTCATTTTAAAGCTCTAGGTTTTGGAACTTCAGGAGGTCACCTATAGAAATGGACTGTCTACAGAAGTCTCAGCTTTAGTAGGGTAGAATGAAGCTGTGTGTGTGTGTGTGTGATCTAAATTTTATCAGTCTCACTCCCAACTGGGTGCACTTTTATCAATTTAATTTTAAAAAAAACCCCCCCCCCCCCCCCCCCCCCCCTTAGGGATTTAGCATCAGATTCTATAGGCTCACTTCCCCCACAAGACTGCCCTTACTTCAGAAGCCAGCTCTCAGATTTCCCAGGACACTCACACTTTGGACTGGCTATAAGATTGGGGGTTCCCACGACCTCAACAAGTTCGATAATTCTCTAGATCCATTCACAGAACTCAGGAAAGCTCTATACTTACAATTACACTTAAAAATTTTCTTTTTAAATGTTTATTTTTGAGACAGAGAGAGACAGAGCATGAACGGGGGAGGGGCAGAGAGAGAGGGAGACACAGAATCTGAATCCGAAACAGACTCCAGGCTCTGAGCCGTCAGCACAGAACCCCATGTGGGGCTCGAACTCACGAACCATGAGATCATGACCTGAGCCAAAGTCGGACGCTCAACCAACTGAGCCACCCAGGTGCCCCTACACTTTTATTATAAAAGATAAACATGGGGGGGAAGTCTGGGAGGGAGCACAGTGCTCCCATGCTGCCTGCCCCCCCGTAGAGTTAGGGCATGTCACTCCTCCAGGCACAACGAAATGTTCCTTAACCAGGATGCTCTGTTCAGCCTTGGTGTACAGCTTTTACTGGGACTTCATTATACAGGCACAGTTGATTAAATCATTGCCCAGTGTGACCGATGAACTCCATCTCCGGTTCCCAGTCTTCCCAGGAGGTTGGCCTGGCCCAAAGTTCCAACTCTAGATTCACCATCACAGGGTTGGTCTTCTTGGTAACTGGCCCTATTCTGAACTTATCTAAGGGTCCCCCTCTACTCACCTGATTAGCATAACAAAGACTTCTATCTATATGTGTATACATATACGTGTATTTTTTAAGTTTAGTTTTGTGCGTGTGAGAGAGAGCACGCGAGTGGGGAAGGGGCAGATAGAGGGAGAGAGAATCCTAGGCAGACTCTGCACTTTCAGTGCTGAGGCCAGCGTGGGGCTCAGACTCACATGAGATCATGATCTGAGCCAAAGTCAGAGGCTTAACAGACTGAGACACCCAGGTGCCCCTATACATGTATTTTTTAAGTGTTCGTTTATTTCGAAAGAGAGCGCAAGCAAGGGAGGGGCAGAGAGAGAGGGAGTCAGGGAATCTGAAGCAGGCTCTGTGCCATCAGCACAAGCCCAACATGGGACTGGAAATCATGAACCGTAAAACCGAACTCACGAACCATGAGATCATGACCTGAGCCAAAGCAGGACGCTTAACCAACTGAGCAACCCAGGCACCCATATATATGTTATATATACATATACACAAATATATATGTGTATATGTGTATATATATATATATATACACATATATATATACACATATATATATACACATATATATATACACATATATATATATATACACATATATATATTCTTTTTCTTAAAATTATTTACTTTAAGAGAGAGAGAAAGTGACTTGGAGAAGGGCAGAGAGAGAGAATCCCAAGCAGGCTCCACACTGCCAGTGTGGAGCCCTATTCGGGGCTTAAACTCACTAACCGTGAGATTATGACCAGAGCCAAAATCTAGAATTGGACACTTAACTGACTGAGTCATCTAGGCACCCCACAAACATATATATATAAATATTTTTCAAGTAATCTTTACACCCAACATGGGGCTCGAACTCATGACCGCCAGATCAAGAGTCACCATGCTTTGTTGACTGAGCCAACCAAGTGCCCCAACCAGATACATTCTTTATTATACTACACTATTTGACTTGTTTTATAGAAGTTCATTTAAACCATGAAACCTCACTTACTGGAAGAAATAGCTATTTTTAGTGTATACAGACAGCCATAGGTTATTTGAACAATAAATTCGTCTTTTGATGACGGAATTCCATACAGATGTGGAAAGGTATATTCTTGTAGATTGGGGTTAATGAGTTACTTATTAAGGTCTCAGTTTGTGAAAAAACATTAATACAGGACTGTTTCTAGGTACAGACAAAATTGGAAAGAACTGTGAAGATTAAAGAACACTTTAGAAATTTCTATTATACTGTGTTCTTTCTATTATACTGTATTCTATCATACTGTGTTCTATCTATAAAAATGGGGGCACCTGGGTGGCTCAGTCGGTTAAGCATTCCACTTCAGCTCAGATCATGATCTCAAGGTTTGTGGGTTCAAGCCCCACATCAGGCTCTGTGCTGACAGCTCAGAGCCTGGAGCCTGCTTTGGTTTCTGTGTCTCCCTCTCTTTCTCCTCAAATAAATAAAAACATAAAAATTTTTTTTTTAAATGCACCAGGTTGAGGTAAATTAGGGTAATTGTTATAGACTGTAATAAGACTTTTCACTTATTGATTAAACAGAAATCTCATTTACATTTATAACACCCCCCCCCCCCCCCCCCCCCCCCGCCATGAGGGGAATATTGGTATCAGCCACATCAGAACAGCCTGGCACCCAAAGGGTGGGCAAATAGTACAATCTATGGGGATGCACACAGTCCGTATTTTCTAGAACCTTCCATATCTTGTAACTTTTTATTTTTAAAAATTTACATCCAATTTTTTTTTTTTTAAGCTTTTGTTTTTCTTTACTCCTAAGTGCTCAGCGCAGTTTCAGTTTTAAGAGACAACACAGCCTGGACTTTGGGAGGGAATCAGAATGGGGAGAGAAAAACCCATAGTGAGCTGGTGAGAGGTGACCCCCGGGATTCTCGAGTGTTTTAGTGAGGACGACTGGCAGAGGTGACAATGCACAATGTATTTATAGAACAGATTAGCTTTTCTTGGAAGGTCACAAAAATCAGTGATAAACTTGGTAAGAATGGTCAATATGAAACTCATGTGTATCATCAATTCTATTATCCACAGGAAATATTTTATTGTCACAGGCTGTTAAGGTAGGGACCTTATCAGTTACACCTTGTTACATGAAGAATGATAAAATTTCCGTTTGAGAGTCTTATCTTTATTTAATGGCAGTTAAGTACTAAAAAGGGGGGAGTTGTTTTTTTTCTTTTTTAATGGAATACTTCGCGAATTTGTGTCATCCTTGCATAGGGGCCATGCTAATCTCTGTATTGTTCCAATTTTTTTTTTTTTTTGTTTATTTATTTCTGAGACAGAGAGAGACAGAGCATGAGTGGGGAGGGGCAGAGAGAGAGGGAGACACAGAATCAGAAGCAGGCTGCAGGCTCTGAGCTGTCAGCACAGAGCCCGACGCGGGGCTCGAACCCGCGAACTGTGAGCTCATGACCCGAGCCGAAGTCGGACGCCCAACCGACTGAGCCATCTAGGTGGCTTTTAAGTTTATTCATGTATTTTGATAGAGAGAGAACCAGCAGGGAAGAGGCAGAGAGAGAGAGGGAAGGACAGAGGATCTGAAGCGGGCTCTGTGTTGACACCCATGAACCATGAGATCATGACCTGAAGTTGGACGTTTAACTGACTGAGCCATCCAGGTGCCCCTGTATCCTGTATTCCAATTTTCAGTATATGTGCTGCCGAAGTGAGCACAGGAGGCAGCTTTTTTTTTTTAGGATTTCATTTTAGTGTAATCTCTACACCCAACGTGAGGCTCAAACTCACAACCCTGATACCCCTGATATCAAGAGTTGTGTCTCCCCTGACTGAGCTAGCTATGTGCCCGTTAAGAGGGAGCTTTTTTTTTTTTAAGTTTTGGGAAAGAGAGAGAGAGAGAGCGAGCAGTGGAGAGAGAAAATTTCAAGCACTGACAGTGTGGAGCCCAACGTGGGGCTCAAACTCACAAACCGTGAGTGAGATCATGACCTGAGCCAAAACCAAGAGCTGGATGCTTAATGACTGAGCCACTCAGGCTCCCCAAGAGGAACTCTTTTAGTAACATTTTGTAATCAGAAATTTTTGGTGTGGGAAAAACAAGGAATAATGATGCTACTATGGACTATGAAAACATCACATAGTCCAGGAAAACAAAAATGCAGAACTAAAGTGGAGAGAAAAGTGAAGTGAAAGAATTTCCATCATCTGTTCTGGTTGGAAACCAAAGTGAAGAAGGTGGGAGAAAATAGAAGAGGGGTGCCTGGGTGGCTCAGTCGGTTAAGCATCCAACTCTTGATTTTGGCTCAGGTCATGCTCTCAGTTTGTGAGTTTGAGCCCTGTGTTGGGCTCTGTGCTGACAGTGTGGAACCTACTTGGGATTCTCCATTTCTCCCTCTCTTTCTGCCCCCCCCCCCCAGCCATGCTCTCTCCCCAAAATAAATAAATAAACATTAAAAAAGAAAGAAAGAAAGAAAGGAAGGAAAAGGACAGAAGAGCTGGGTTTGCTCCAGCATGGGTGGGGTCTTGAACCAAAATACTGACAACAGGAAAAACTGGTCAGGGTCTTGTGAACTGCCACCATGGAAGCTACTGCTCTGATGAGCAACACAGGTGGCTAAATTTCTGGAACAGGGCCAGTCTCAAGCTACTTCCTGTTCTCCAAAATGGCTACAAGAGGATTTGATTTTTTCAGACTGTGGCTTATGATCCATTAGTCATTCATGAAAGCGTTAGGTTACACAGCAACAAATACATATTCTGTGAAACCTTTCTTTTGGTTTTATATGTGTATATTTGGTTATAAATGTGTATTTCTTGCTATACTTGGGAGCCACACGGGTTTATGAAGCTCTGGCAGGGCAAGGGCTCTTCCAGTCCCAATTACATCAAACACTTCACATTAATCTTGGCAGAGCTAAAATGAAAAAAGAGCCATACATCTCAATATCTACCAATAACAATACCACAGTGAAGCTCACATTGTTATTTAAAATATATAATGTAATTATGGTATTGATAGTATAAAAATTAAAGGCTTATGAAAAACTCAAGAGAGGTCAAAGGGCATACAAGCAATATACAGATCATTTCCTTAAAAGATACATTTTAATATACAGAATAAAATCCAAGATTTTACTTTTCATGATCCCCCCAAATCTGTGGACATGAATACTCTGAATCCGACCAGGAAAGTTTATATTTTGGTCCAATACATTATTAGACAAGTTGTATGATCAAGTCCGGCTTGATTATCATAAATCATAGAAGTTAACAGAATTTACCTTGAAAATTGGTTACTTTTGCAGGTAAAATCCCCTATTTTTTTCTTAGCTAAGAGTTTACTCAACTTTAGCCTCAGAACCAGATTCAAAACCAGCTTCTTTCACAGCTGATCATAATTTTAGGTTTAATTTAGGCAAGTTATTTAATACTTTACTGAAGATCATACAAAAACTCCACAATAAATAATGAAAAGAGTATGCAAAATCATTAGCCTCTGTTTGCAATACAGAAAATACATGTCAGTTCTGGACCAAAATAATTCCACTGAAATACAGACAGTGGCAGGAAGAATGAAAGGGTCTGTAGTGGCTGCGTCCAGTGGTTGGCCACAACCAACCACCACCATCAGCTACTGTGGCAAGTGAGGGTGGGTTTCAATTTGCAGATAAAGAATGTCTTCGGTTGTTTAAAAAAATAGAAACTCTAAAAAAGCTTGTGAATCATATACAAAAGCAGCTGTTTGAGACCAAGGTTGAGAACCAGAAATTGTGTGTTAGCACCGCCAGCAAGCACAGGTTCTGTGACTCATCTGCCCTCTTCTCTTGTGCAGGATGCAGACTCGATGTTGCACACACCATTTGCAGGTATAAAAATTGTCCTGGAATCCAGGGTTCCTGTAGGGTAAAGTCTTAAGCCCTAAGAGGCACCAAGCGGTTACAAAAGCTAGGCAATCATCCAGATCACAAGTTCCGACGATATAATAAATCTCGTGTTGCTTTATCAACTTTTTGCTGGTAGTCCTCCAATTTGTCAAGTATTTTCTGGGACAGCTGGAGGAGAAAAGAAGGGAATCGTTACAGAATAGGTCAAGGACTAACAAAAGACTGAAGTTAGTCATCACTTTGACTTCACCAACTAGCTTCCCCCTAATAAAGATGTCCGCCACTCTGCTTCACTTACTCAACATTCAGTACCGGAGTCTGTTCTGTGATTCTACTGATAAAATTGGATTCCACTGTTCACACACACTATCCCACTCCTGTTCTAATGAATTTTCTAAACATGCAAATCACACCAGTATTTTAATAAATGCATTACTGGCTATCTTCTCAGAACCGGAGAGACTACATGTGATTTAACTAATCATTTTATAAAGGGATTGGAGCAGCATGTTAAGGGCAACAAATGCTTTCTGTTCTCCCCTTAATCCTTGAGAGCTGAAGAGCCAGCTTCAGGTGGGAGTGCTAGTGCAAGGGCTCATAAAAGACACCTGCCCCGCCTCATGAAAGGACCGACTTACAGCAATGTTGTGACTGTTGGCACTGTTCTCTCCCAGAGCCTGGAGAAGCTGGTCAATAGAAGAGTATGGGAGCCACACCATCGGAGCTGTTGCAGACAATGGAAACTGGAAAGAAAAATATCTTCTATTTGAAGAAAATCTCAAAAGTGGACCATTTCTTCTGGGTAGTTTCATAGGTTTGGACAACATAAACTACTAATTTTTTTTCACAGTAAGAAACTGTGTGTGTATGTATGTACATGTACACAGACACACATTTGTACCACCCCCACCCCCTCGCTTCTCTTTTCAACTGGGAAACTTGTCCTTTTCTTAGTGAAATCAAATGTATTTAAAAAACTTTTTAATGTTTTATTTTTTTTATTTTTATTCTTTGAGAGAGAGAGAGAGAGAGAGAGAGAGAGAGAGGGAGGAAGGGAGGGAGAGAGAGAGGGAAAGACAGATTCTGAAGTAGGCTCCAGGCTCTGAGCTGTCAGTATGGAGCCCGAGGCAGGGCTCCAACCCACAAACCATGAGATCATGACTTGAGCCAACGTTGGATGCTTAGCCAACTGAGCTATCCAGGCGCCCCCAAATGTATTTTTAAATTCATGTCACCTCTTATCTTAAAGTAACCCTAAGGCCTATCAAGGAAAAATACACTCAATAAAACTCTAAATTGTCAATGAATGCTTCTATTTGCAGTCTGAAATATAGATTCAAATTAACTGGAAAGAAAAGTTTGGAAAAGGAAAGCTCACCTTTCAAAGTTCTGAATACTTTTCTGAGAGTTTAAGAGCTTGGCTTTGTAGACCCAGATTTTAGACCTGGCTCTTCCATTTACCATCTGTGTGAGCTTTGGCAACTTACTTAACCTTTGAACCTCTGTTTCTTTGTGGGTTTAAAAAAAAGGGGGGGGGGGTAAAACAATCTCCCATAGGTGGCTGTAAGGATTAAACGAGAAAACACTTGCAGAAATTCAGCACAGTTTTGGAACACAGAAAATAGCATTTTGTTCTTAATTACCTCTTTCCTCTAAATACTAACTAAAGCTACGTTCCTTTGATGGAGAAAAATGAAATGTATTTCCATTTTATAAACAGGAAATTGGGAAATCCTACAGTGCCAGTTCCTGATTATAAGGAAAACTAGTCGTGAGGCCTCCTGGCTGGCTCAGTTGGTGAAGCATGCAACTCTTAATCTTGGGGTTGTGAGTTGAGCCCCATGCTGGGTGTAAACATTACTTAAAAATAAAACCTTTTTTTTTTTTTTCTTAAAGTTTCTTTCTTTATTTTGAGACAGAGAGTGTGCAAATGCATGCAAGTGGGTGAGGGTCAGAGAGACAGAGAGAGACAGAGAGAGACAGAGAGAGACAGAGAGAGAGAGACAGAGAGAGAGAGAATCCCAAGCTGGCACCTCAGAGCTGATGTGGGGCTCGATCCCATGAACTGTCAAATCATGAAATGAACTGAAATCAAGAGTTGGACACTCAACTGACTCAGCCACCCAGGCACCCGAAAAATAAAATCTTAAAAAACAACAAAAACGAAATAACTAATCGTTTAACTACAAATAGTAAAGGGTAAATCCACTATTCTATAGCTCAATCTACTTTCACATCCTGACTTTATTAGAGTGATAATACAGAAACACGTATGCATGCCTACCTCAATTCCAAAGTACTGATGTCCTTTCCCCAATACAGCATCTACATATTCTGAAACCAAGTCCACAGCTTCTTCTAAAAGGTCATAATTTAAGTACAAACGGAGCAACTCAGCGGCATCGACCTTCTGTAAAGAGTCAGAGATTAAGAACATCTACCTATTTCCATCTTACCTGGGCAGTGACCAAAGGATGCAGAGTGTCTAATTCCCTGGCATTTATACTTCTCAATATAAATAAATGAGCATCTTGGTTTACTTATCCTGGGACAAGGGTTGGATTCCTAAGAGCCCAATTACTTCTGGGTACCTTGTAAGACTTTATCTGTTAAGTGGTCTTCCTGCCCTGTTTTGCAATCTAAGACACATTTTATTATTTTTCTACTTCAGTGTCCACAGTAGTAGTAAAAGTCAACAAACCTCAGAAATGCTGAGTACTGAAGAGATGATATATTCAAGTTAATTCCCAGAAATATATGAGTGACAAATGCAAAAGAAGTTAAAAGAATTACCAACTTTCAGTACCTGAATTAAATCTTTTTAACTCAGGGTGAAACAAAAGCGAAAACAACCTCAGTTTGGAAGGGCTCTACTAACTATGTAATTATGCTTTCCATATTCTGATATGATCACATTTGTAACTTTCATCATCTTAGCTGCTTTTCTACTTTCTAATTTAACAACAACGACAAAACCCAAAAAGAAAAAAAAAAGATCAGTTTTCCTGATTTTAAGCATTACCTTCTCTCTTTCCCTATTCTACTCTATGTATTTCAGATATAGCTTTCACACTTCAGCGTGCATTATTTCAAATTAGGAGCTTGTTAAAATATAGATCCCAGATCCTGGCTCCAGATAACCTGATTCTCTAAGTCTGGAATGGGGCTCAGGAATCTGTATTTTGAAGAAGCCCACTACCCAAATAATTCTGATGCAGGCATTCCAAAAACCCAATTTTGACAAAACTTAAACCCTGCTGCAGTTTTGAAAACAACTCCACTCACTCCCGTGAATTTTTTGTGTAATGAACAGTAAATACAGTGTCATGCATATAGTCATTGTTCAGTTGAGCACACAAGCAGGCATGAACTTAATCACTAACCTGTAGAACTTTAATTCTAAACACCCAGTACTTCATACAGAATTCAAGTTCAGCTGTTCTTAGTGTTTTTAGCTAACTTTAAGAAGTTGCCCAAAGTATATGTCAGTATGTTTCCATAAATTATCACCTCTACTTTTTAATCATCTCATGAAGTTATTCATACTGATAACGACCAGCTTCTTACTCTATACGAGTTAAGATACCACTTACCTTGTAACTGTTTATTAGCCAATTAGGTAGAGGCACTCCATGAGACAAGAGCTTGTTGATTACACAGTGGTGATATAAGTTATTCCGAACTTTGTACCTTTCCAGATAAGTTGATAATAGTCTCCATGCTTCATCTGTAGCACTTGATAAAAGCAGAAAGGACTAATGAGTTCCAGATTCTTAACAGATATTTACAGCGCCATTCAAAGCATCTATTTACAAGGAGAAAAAAAATCTTTAGAAGCTCACAACTGAACTGAAAATATAACTACATGGCAACTAATATCATTAGGGTCAGTGTGACTTAGGGGTAGTACTAGAAACCAAATGACATGGATTGTATCTCTCCCACTAATCACATCTTTATTCAACTACACAATTCATTGAACTTCTTTGTTATGGATTCTAAAACAAGGAAACAGGCTCACATCACTGTTTCCAAACCCGATCAAGCATTAGAATCATGCAGAAGTTCTGCTTTAGAAAATGAGGGCAATAGATCTGTATTTTAGTAGTGATATTGGTATGCTAATTTAGGGGTTGAAAACTAATGTCAGAGGACTGCCAAATCGTTAAATGCCCCAATTCTAAAGTTGTGTAATACAAATTGTAAATGCGATTCAAGGAAGGGAATTTTACTGAGGGTTAGGGTTAGAGAAGGATTCTAAAGCAACTGAAGTGCATTCAGGTAGACATGAATTGGGCACTAGGGGAAGTGTTTGGAAGGTAAGCCCTTTGGGGCAGAGGAGCACTAGAGCTGTACCTGGACTCCTTAGTGGTGATGACTGATGAGAGCTGATTGGCTGCTAGCCAGGACCAGGCTTCTGCTTGGGCTGCCTCGCCCCCTAACTGCAACTTGATGCATCTGCAACGAAAATGGTTCCACACGCCATAAACTAATCTGCTGAAAACAATCACATTATTTTGTTACCAAAACTAGAGATAAGGTGATAACTTTAGCTCTGGTCTGCTGCTGAATTCACTACTGGGGAATACTGGCTCTTTCCTCTCCTTAAAGCCACATAACTGGAGGACCCACAAGGCCATTGGTAAGTGTTAAGAGAGAATTTACTTCTAAGGGAAAAATTCTGAAAGTTTAAAAAATATTTCCAATTCACAAACTACTTGACTAATATTTAGGTACAAGTTACTTCAATAAAAAGTACTTTTTAATAATGCTTACAGGGGCCTAAAGGATTGAATACATGCCTTTTCTAAAATGGACCCCAGTGTTGACGCCACATTATCTACTGTCCTGTGGGAATGTAGGCCTAGGAATGCAAGGTTTTTTGAGTTCTCAAGAGAAGCTATAAATCAAGATTAAAAAAAATCATAATTAAAAGAAATTATAAAAATCACTGTGGTAGACTAGACAAAAGCATTTTTTTAAAGCACAACTGGGGGGCGCCTGGGTGGCTCGGTCGGTTAAGCCTCCGACTTCGGCTCAGGTCATGATCTCGTGGTCCGTGAGTTCGAGCCCCGCGTCGGGCTCTGTGCTGACAGCTCAGAGCCTGGAGCCTGTTTCAAATTCTGTGCCTCCCTCTCTCTGACCCTCCCCCGTTCATGCTGTGTCTCTCTCTCTCTGTCTCAAAAATAAAATAAAACATTAAAAAAAAAAAATTAAAAAAAATAAATAAAGCACAACTGGCTTAGGTACTGTGCTGACAGTGTGCAGCCTGCTTCAGATCCTCTGTCCCCCTCTCTCTTTGCCCCTCCCCAACTCATTCTCTCTCAAAAATAAACGTTAAAAAAAAAGGAAGAAAATGAAGACCATGGAAAGACAATTTCGTACATACTTGAAAGCAAGTCCCTCAAAGACTGGCGTCAAGGGAAGCTTAAAAGTCTGACAGAGGGATATGGCAGTGTCAAAAAGGCCAGCCTGAACCAAGAGAGAGACCATCTCCTCTGCTGATGAACTTCCTGTGAAAATGGAAAAGAGCTTTTTAGTGCAAACAATGGTGTATGTGGATGACCCAAAGCCCCAAAGCCGCCCCTGGTATGAGCATCTCAGAGGAAGAGTGAGAGGCTCTGGCCAGTCTAGCCTACTGTGTCCACCGCCCGGCCTGAAGCGAAGCGTGCTGCCAGTGCTCCCAGAATGCCTCATTCCTACCTGCAACTGCAACTGCTGACGGGTCATGCTGAGCCAGAGTGAGGCGGATTCGGGCCAAGGAACACTCTTTTTCCAGGTCTCCCAGTTCCAGAATTTCAATCTGCCGATTGGCTAGAAGCCAAAGAAAAATGTTTTCAATTTCCAAAGTACAAAGGAAGTGTGTCTCATCAGTGCCTATTAACTCAGTCTGTCAATTTCCACTAAACATGAATTCAGTGTCAATTCCAAAGGCACTGGAGGGAAAACACAGGGCTCCATAAAAGTGAACTTAAAAATAAAGCAACAGGGGGCGCCTGGGTGGCTCAGTCGGTTAAGCGGCCGACTTCGGCTCAGGTCATGATCTCGTGGTCCGTGAGTTCGAGCCCCGCGTCGGGCTCTGGGCTGACAGCTCAGAGCCTGGAGCCTGTTTCGGATTCTGTGTCTCCCTCTCTCTGACCCTCCCCCGTTCATGCTCTGTCTCTCTCTCTCTGTCTCAAAAATAAATAAACGTTAGAAAAAAAAAAAAATTAAAAATAAATAAAGCAATAGCCCTGTGTCCAGCATGCAGCTGAGCCAAATCAAAGTACTCAAATAACAGCTGCAGTTGAGAAGATGCTTACAAGGTACTTTACACAGAATTTCCTTTAACTCTTACAACCCTGAGATGCAGTTATCTACATCAGTATGAAAGGAACATGCCCACAGTGAGAAAGGCAGAATTATAACCAGGTGTGTCCAACTCTGGAGCCCAGGCTTTTTAAGAAGCAATACAATGCCTCCATGGTAATATGCAAGGAGCCCGATAAAACAAGTTTGACACTAAGCTGATTCAAATACAGCAAGCAACAAAAACAAGCACTCTCTTTCGAGCATCTTCATTTCTCGTGCAGCCATACGAAGTTTTCCAAGAGCTGCCAGCCAACTTCTAGCAGATTAAAATCTTGAAAATAAGCTAAAAGAAGGAACTTCACAATATTTTTACAGTACTGTACATAATTTACAACTACTATACAAAAACACACATTTAATACAAATAATACTGTAACATAACAATATAATTATTGTCCAGCAAAGAATCCGCGGGAGATGTCCAACTCACTTGGAGCAGCTGTGCATTCTCCATCATGATTCCTCTTAGGGGATGCGCCAGGGCGATCACACTGTAAAGACAAAACAAGTGCTTCAATGTGAAAAGTTAGTACAGTTGACACTTGAACAATGTGGGGGTTGGACGCCAAACCCCTGTACAGTTGAAAATCTGCATATAACTTCTGACTCGCCCCAAAACTTAATAGCCTACTGATGACCAGAAGCCTTACCAATAACATAAACAGTCGACTAACATATATTTTGTATGTTATCTGTACTATGTACTATATTTTTACAATGAAATGAGCTGAAGCAAATCAAAAAAATCATGAGAAAATACATTTACATTATTGTATTTACTAACAAAAGCTGTGTATAAGTGGACTTGTACAGTTCAAACTTGTGTTGTTCAAGGGTCAGCTGTATTTTGAGATCATTAACTGATCCAGAGCTCTCATGCTTAAATTCTCTCCACATAAATTATGTTTATTTCAACCAGCACAGCTCTTCTTACAAAGGTACTGTAACTATCAGACACAGGAGTTGTTTGCCAAGTTGGCCAACTTAGCTCTAACATGTTATTGGGTCTAAGGACATGGATTTAACCCCCATATAAACGATTTAACTTTCCTTGGTTCCAGAGTTATATTCTCCAGCCCTAACCAGCCTAGTAATGCAGGAACTATACAAAGCACAAGTAGCTGTGCATATATGACCCCATCAGCATGACAAGAAAAACTCAAAGTGCACATTCTTTAAAACAGTAATTGTAGATTTAATTAACAAAAATGACTGAAATGGAAGCAGTGACCATTTGCTGAGCACTTTTTGCAGGTCAGGCACTGTCACTGTTCTAAGCAATCTACATGAATGATCTCATTTAGCACCCCCCAAATCCTACAAGGTAGACATCATCATCATCCCTATTTTATGCAAAAGGGTAACTGGACACCAAAACATTAAGTAATCTGCTTGAAGTTAGGTCTAATTCCAAAACCACACTGCAATACTTCTTCCTATAATAATTCTAAACTTGAGAACTAAAGGGGTAGTAATACAGAACCGAATTGTTGCAAAAATAGGTAAGTTCACAAATATCCCAGCAGAAATTTTAAATGAAATGAAGCAAAATGAGGTGATGTTTTCTAAAGGACCAAACCAGTTTCAAAAGGACCAACCCTAATAAAGCCAAATGATCTCCAAACTCCAAGATGGAAAGTTTTCATACCACTGCACCAGATGCTGGGTGGACAATCCACGCGTATTCTGGACGAATAAGTCGTAAACAGTTAACAGCGGCCAAGTAACAGTTGCCTTGCTTCTCAAGTCCCCGCAGAGTTCGAACTTCTCTGCCAAGACGCATTCCATACTCAAACATCACTGTACCAGCTAGGAGGCAATAATAAGTCAGACATCAGAACTTCAAAAACGTGTTTTAGACGGGCGCCTGGCTGGCTCTGCCCGAAGAGTATGTGACTCTTAATCCTGGGGTTGTAAATTCAAGCCCCATGTTGGGTGTAGAGATTACTTAAAAAATAAAATATTAAAAAATGTGTTTTAGAGAATTTGTTATACTAATCAAATATTAAAATTAAAAAAAAATTTTTTTAACGTTTATTTATTTTTGAGACAGAGAGAGACAGAGCATGAACGGGGGAGGGTCAGAGAGAGAGGGAGACACAGAATCGGAAGCAGGTTCCAGGCTCTGAGCTGTCAGCCCAGAGCCCGACGCGGGGCTTGAACTCACGGACCGTGAGATCGTGACCCGAGCTGAAGTTGGACGCTTAACCGACCGAGCCACCAAGGCGTCCCTCAAATATTAAAATTTAAAACAAGATTGAGTTTCACTTAAAACCCCAAAAAATCCTGGGGTATCTGGGTGGCTCAGTTGGTTGAGCGTCCAACTTCAGCTCTGGTCATGATCTCATGGTCCGTGAGTTCAAGCCCTGCGTCGGGCTCTGAGCTGACAGCTCAGAGCCTGGAGCCTGCTTCGGATTCTGTGTCTCCCTCACTCTCTGCCCTTCCCTTGCTCATGCTTTGTCTTTCCCTCAAAAATAAACAAACATTAAAACACACACACACACACACACACACACACACACACACACACAATCCTGTGTTGGTGAGGATGTGGAAAAACTGAAACTGCTATACACTGCTGGTGGGAATGTAAATTGGTGTACCTGCTATGGAAAACAGTATTGACAATTCCTCAAAAAATTAAAAATGGGATTACCTTGTGACCCAGCAATTTCACTCCTGGACATATAGTCCAAATATGGAAAACAGGGCTTTGAGGAGATATTTGTATGCCCTTGTTCATAGCAGCCTTTACTCATATTATCCAAAAGATGATGGCAATCCAAGCATCCATTGATGGATGAACAAAATGTGACATATATGTATATAATGAAATATTATTCAGTCTTAAAAAGAAGTTACATGTGGGCTCCTGGGTGGCTTAGTCGGTTAAGTGTCTGACTTCAATTCAGGTCATGATCTCACAGTTGGTGGGTTCGAGCCCTGCATCGGGCTCTGTGCTGACAGCTCAGAGCCTGGAGCCTGTTTCGGATTCTGTGTCTCCCTGTCTCTCTCTGCCCCTCGCCTGCTCATGCTCTGTCTCTTTCTGTCTCTCAAAAATAAATAAATGTTAAAAAAAATTTTTTTTCAAAAAGAAGTTACATGCTACAATATGGATGAACCTTGAAGATATTATGCTAAGTGAAATAAGCCAGTCAAAAGGGGTGCCTGGGTGGCTGAGTTGGTTAAGTGTCCAACTTTGACTCAGGTCATGTTCTCACAGCTAGTGAGTTTGAGCCCCACATCAGACTCGCACTGACACTGCAGAGCCTGCTTGGGATTTTTCTCTCTCTCTCCCTGCCCCCTTCTGTCCCTCCTGCACTTGATCTCTCTCTCAAAATAAACAAACTTAAAAAAGCCAGTCACACACAAAAAATACTATATGATTCCAGTAGCCAAATTCATATGGACAGAAAGAATGATGGTTGCCAAGGGCTGCAGGAAGTGGAAATAGGAAGCTGTTGTTTAATGAGTATAGTGTTTTCATTTTGCAAGATGAAAAGTTCTGGACATTGGTTACATGTAATGTGAATGCACTTAGCATTACCGTATACTAAAAGTGGTTACGTTAGTAAAGTTTGTATGTATTTTACTACAATTAAAAAAAAGACAAAAGATCATGTAAATATTATTTCTGACATTCATTCATTCATTCATTCATTCATTCAGAAAGTAATCTCTATATCCAATGTGGGGCTTGTGATAACTCACGATCTTGAGATCAAAAGTCCCAAGCTCTACCAACTGAGGCAGCCAGGTGCCCCGATTTTTGACTTTTAGATACTACATCCCCAAACAGTACAGAAGACTAGTTGAGAAGGCTAGTTTCAGCCACATTGTTACCTAATTCCACACCATGAGACCAAGAAATGTTTGGATGCTCTGCTCAAGAACAGATTATTTTTATAAAACTTTAGTTCCACAGGTTGAATGAGATACTGAGGAACACCTTGTTCTGAGACAGCATGAGACTCCAGAAATCAAAGGGCATTAAAAATATCTTTTAGTTTTCAAATGAAACTATTTTTCATTCCAAGTTTTAAAGTTTATACAATTTTATTTAAATTGAAGTTAATTGACTTTTTCTCCCCAACAAATGTTTCTGAGTGCCTGCCATATGTAAGACATTTTGTTAGAAGAACAAGCCTTGCTTCAGAAAGACCTCGACATTAATCAGGCTAAACTGGTCTTAACCAAGTTGATGTAATGGATGTTGTAACTATAAAAGCAAACAGGGAGCAGTACTTAATCACCTATATTTCTCTGTATGGGTCAAGGAGATAAGTAATACACACACGTTTTACCATTAGGAAAATTAAGAGCATGTCTACAAATTACTTGCATCTATTCTTGCCAATGAAAATCAGCAAGAAACCTTATTAAAAGTTTTCTGAGCGAGGGGCGCCTGGGTGGCTCAGTCGGTTAAGCGGCCAACTTCGGCTCAGGTCATGATCTCGCAGTCCGTGAGTTCGAGCCCCGTGTCGGGCTCTGTGCTGACAGCTCAGAGCCTGGAGCCTGTTTCAGATTCTATGTCTCCCTCTCTCTGACCCTCCCCTGTTCATGCTCTGTCTCTCCCTGTCTCAAAAATAAATAAAACGTTAAAAAAAAAAAAAAAAGTTTTCTGAGTGAAAATGGTATAAAAATGTAACCATTTCCAAAGGGGAACCACAATGGTGATCTTGTAAAATAAGATCTTCTAATAGACATGTAATCCCTTCATTTTAGCTGTTCTTTTTTTTTCCTGTCTTAAAGACTAATTTTTTTAAGCCTCCAAGGCTCAAGTTTTTTTTTAATGTTTATTTATTTATTTTGAGAAAGAGTGAGAGGGTGTGTGTGCCTGTGTAAGCAGGGGGAGGAGGAGGGGGAGAGGGGGAGAGGGGGAGAGGGGAAGGGAGAGAATCCCAAGCAGGTTCTGTGCTGTCAGCAAATGCAGGGAGCCAGATGCAGGCAGGGGTTGATCTCCTGGACCCGGGAGATCGTGAACTCAGCTGAAATAGAGTCCAATGCTTAACCAAGTCACCCAGGTGTCCCATAATTTTTTTTTCTTTTAAATCTCTTTAAGTGTAGTTGACACAATGCCACATTAGTTTCAGGTGTACAACACAGTGATTCAACTCCTCTATACATTATGCTATGCTCATTTTAGCTGTTCTGATAGAGTCTTCATTAGTCATCATACAAATCCAAACTAAGATACATTCTACAAAAATAACTGGCTTGTACTCTTCAAAAATATCAATGACACCAAGGGCAAATTAAGGCCAAAAGAAGGGCTCCAGATTAAAGGAGACTAAAGAGACATGACAAATATGCAATATGTGATTCTGTTTTTAACCTTTTTTTTTTTTTTTTTGAGAGGCAGAGAGAGACAGAACATGAGTGGGGGAGGGGCAGAGAGAGAGGGAGACACAGAATTTGAAGGAAGCTCCAGGCTGTCAGCACAGAACCCGACGTGGGGCTTGGGCCCACGACCTGAGCTGAAGTCAGACGCTTAACCGACAATCCACCCAGGTGCCTCTGATTCTATTTTTTTTTTTTAAGTTTATTTATTTTGAGAGAGTAAGAGTGGGGGAGAGACAGAGACAGAGAGAGAGAGAATCCCAAGCAGGCTCTGTACTGTCACTGTAGAGCCAGATGTGGGGCTCAAACTCACAAACCGCAAGATCATGACCTGAGCTGAAATCAAGGGTTGGATGCCCAAGCAACCGAGCCACCTAGGCGCCCTGAAATATTGTGATTCTAGACCAGGGGGTAAGGATGGTATAGGAGGAATGTGCTATAAAAATAGTCATGATAGGGGCCTGTGGGTGGCTCAGTGGGCTGAGCATCTGACTCTTGATTTTGGTTCAGGTCATGATCTCACAGTTCCTGAGACTGAGCCCCATATTGGGCTCTGCACTGTGAGTGCAGAGCCTGCTTGGGATTCTCTCTCTCCCTTCTCCCTTCTTACATGCACGCTCTCTCTCTCTCAAAATAAACTTTAAAAAATCACAATAGTATTATATTTACATTTAGTTCACGAAATTAGTTGTATTTCCTTAATCTAATAATTGTATTGAAATTAAATAAGAAGCTGTCCTTAGGAGATACATCTTAACTATGCATGAGATAATGATGTCCATAACTTATTCTCAAAAGAATCAACAAAAATAAGAAAAGGCCAATAGCAAGCTGGCACAAGAAGTCACCACCAGCCACAAGAATTCAAGACACCTCTAGTAAAAAAGTTAGTTTGTCTTAAAATCAGACAGAAGATATAGACGGAATGACATCTCGCTGGAAATACCTCAAGAATGTTCTAGAATGGGATAAGTGCATCTCTTTAAGGCTAGCTGGTAATCTCAAAGGGGTGAAGCCAATCTTGTAATTAAATATAATTTTCCCAAATGCTTGTAGAGAACACTCATTCAATAGTAAAAATAAGGTAAGAATTACATAAGTCTAACAGTATTTTTGTAAACATGACTAAACTCTAAGGTTGCCCCCGACAAAGCTGTCGGCTTCAACCGCTCACCTTTTCGGTAATTGTGGCGATAGATGTGAAAGGCATAGAGGAGCTCATAGTAATTGTGAGTCATAAGGTCCACAGCTCGTGCACGTGATTCAATTATTGCCACAACCTAAGGAAGGGGAAGCAATCAGATTTCAAAGTAGCTAGTGTAACAACCACCACAGCTGTGTCCAGTCAGCAGTGGACACGTAAAATTACCTCATTATGCAGATTCACATAGGGAAACTCTACAAGATCCTGTAGCTGCGAGCGTTCACAAAGAACGACCACCAGCTGCCGCAGACAATCTAACCGCCTAGAAGGCAAAAAAAGGAGTGAAGGCAAACTGTCTCAGTGGATTAAATAGAGCTGGTAAACTGTCTTCTCTAAAAAAAGACTAGGATTGACTACCTGCTGGAATCAGGAATGTGGGTTAAGGCTTCATATGCTTGGCTATTGTGACCCAAATCCAAATGATGTTTGAAAATGCATGTCCTTAAAGTAGCCTAAATATCAAATATAGGGGGGAAAAGAAGAGTAGAAATTGAAATACTACATCCAGGACCAATCTAAAGGGAAATAACTAGATTACAGTTAGTTCTTACCTGACTTTTCCAATCATCCCCTGCTTCAGTTATTGCTGACATGGCCAACTGAATAACCAGCTCAGGCAAACCAATAACATCTAGTAGACGCAAAATCTAGAGAAATAGAGTGTCCATGAAAATTAATATGGTAGTGCACTTCAAACTGAAATAGGATTTAAAACAATCAGAAAGACAACTAGTTAAGATCAAAGATACTGACTACAAGACAGGACTATGTGGTTAATATTTATGACTTTCCTTTAGGAAGAACTGTCTGGCTCAGTTAGAAGAGCATGTAACTCTCGATTTTGGGGTTGTGAGTTGGTGGCCACCCATGTTAGGTGTAGAGATTACTTAACATAAATAAACACAATAAAAAAAAGACTTTCCTTTAGATTCTACTGTCAACAGACTTACTGTAAAATTTCCTATTGATCTTTTTGTTCACAGCTCCATCCTCAATGTTCAGGGCTCTCAGTAAGTATTGGTTGACAATTTCACTAACTTTTCCTACTGTTTAGGTCATAGACGAATTTAAAGCCCAATAAATAAATTGCCGCCATAGCCTTATAAAACCCTAAAGAGAATGATGTTTGACATAACCCATTTTTAAAACAAGACAGAACAGTGCTCTTCAAACTTCTCTGACTGTCCACCCTATTAACAATGTCTGTGCATGGGGCGCCTGGGTGGCTCAGTCGGTTGAGCATCCGACTTCAGCTCAGATCATGATCTCACGGTCTGTGAGTTCGAGCCCCGCATCAGGGTCTGTGCTGACCGCTCAGAGCCTGAATCCTGCTTCGGATTCTGTGTCTCCCTCTCTCTCTGCCCCTCCCCCGCTCATGCTCTGTCTCTCTCTCTCTCTCTCTGTCAAAAATAAACATTAAAAAAAAAAATCTTAAAAAAAACCAATGTGCATACTCTCCTAGACCTGTGCACATGTATTTACTTATATACACACAACTGTCTAATACATACATATAAAACACTCAACATATACATTTATAGAAGATAAAGATAAAAAACAGTTTAAAATTATCTTTATTAGTACTTATTCTTTTATTAACAGTATAAAACACATTTATCTTTTAGGTGCTTAGTTTTTCATACTTTCCACTGAAAGAACATATTTAGAAATGTACATAAATCCTAGGTATGTAGCTAATTGAATGTTCACAAAGTAAACACATCCATTTAACAAGCACCTAAATTAAGAATTGTGTTATGGCAGTACTCCAAAGCTCCCATGTGACTCCTTCCAGCCACTACTGACTTGTACTGGTTTTGTTTTTAATTTCATGGAACAGAATCTTATGGTATGAATTCTTTTGTGTGTCTGCCTTATTTTGCTTAACATGTTTATACGGCTGATCTGTTATTACATGCAGTAATTCCTTTCACTGATACTGTATTCCATTCAAAGAATATACCGTAATTTAATGATCCATTCTATCAATGGACACTTGGGTTTCTAGTGTATGAGTGTTATGAATATGTTGCTTGGAACATAACTGCACATCTCTTTTGGTAAATACGTACGTGTTTCTGGGTAGATCTAGAACTGGAACTACTGGGTCAGAGGGTATATGTCAATGACTGCAGCTAGTAGACACTGGTAGTTTTTCAAAGTGGTTGACACCAATTTACACTCCACCACAGGTAAGTAGGATGTTTAATACCTTGATAATTTTCATGGTTTCATATTATCTTAAATTGAAATTTTATTTCAAGGTACATTTATTTTAAAATAGCATTCCTGAGAAGTTCAACTGTTATCAGCTGATTCTTATCAAACCTGATTCTAGACTGTCACTGTTTTTACCTCCCCATATGGCTGATCAAAGGCAGAAGTGTCAGCCCTATTTTGTCCTCATTTGTTGTACTTTTTTTTTTAAACGTTTATTTTGATAGCGCATGAGTGGGGGGAGGGGCAGAGAGCGAGGGAGACAGAATCTGAAACAGGCTCCACGTTGCCAGCAGAAAGCCCGATGAGGGGCTCGCACCCACAAAATGTGAGATCGTGACCTGCACTGAAGTCAGACGCTCAACTGATCCAGCCACTCAGGTGCCCCTGCTTGTACTTTCTTAATCTAGGTTCTTTGAAGGAATTTTTAAAAATTGTGAAGGTGATTTTCATTAAAATTAAGCAATATAATGTGCAAATTAATTTAACCAAACATAATCTACTAAAATGAAATATAGGAGTGTAGGTGCCACTATGTGCCCCACCCGAGCTGTGACACCGTCACTCTTCCAGACACCTGCTTTGAGACTAAATGATAAATGACCACCTGGTAATAGGTCCAAATAAGGGCACCAGGGATCAACCAGCGTTGATCCTTATATACATATTTTTAAATGTTAATTATTGAGAGAGAGCGCATGAGCCAGGGAGGGGCAGAGAGAGAAGGGGACAGAGGATCCTAAGCAGGCTCTGCGCTGACAGCAGTGAAATAGCGAGTCTGATGTGGGGCTTAAACTCTCGAACCACAAGATCATGCCCTGAGCGGCAGTGTGATGCTCAACTGACTGAACCACCCAGGCGCCCCAGGTTGATCTTTCTATTAAACATTAGCACATCTTAATTTAATTCTTCTGTGAGTATTCTCTTCCCAAGGCCCACTTTGGGGTTCACTAGAGCAGTGATTCTTAAGTCCTTTTTTTTTTTTTTTTTGCATTTTTTGGAGCAGTGATTCTTCATGTGTTTTGAATCAGTAAGTTTCTTCTGATGAAAGCTATGGAGTTTCTCCACAGAAAAAATACAAGCAACATTTTGCACACAATTTCAGGGGATTTATCAATCCCTCAAATCTATCTAGTCTCAGATTAAAAATCCTCAGAATTCAGAGGGCCTGGCTGGCTTAGTTGGTGGAGCATGCAACTCTTAATCTCAGGGTTATGAGTTCGAGCCCCACATTGGGTGTGGAGATCATTAAGAAAAACAACAGGCGTATCTTGGGGCACCTGAGTGGCTCAGTAGTTAAGCATCTGACCTTGGCTCAGGTCATGATCTCACAGTTTGTTGAGTTGGAGTCCCACACTGGCTGAGCCCCACTTCCCTCTTTCCCTCTCTCCCTCTGTCCGTCCTGGGATTCTCTCTTTCCCTGCCCCTCATTCATCTGTGCGCCACCCCCCCCCCCCAATAAAACAAAACAAAACCCTTAAAAAAATCCTTAGAATTCAAAATAATTTTCCCATTAGTAGGATGGGGAAGGTTATGAAGAGTTACAAATCTATTTCATTTATTTTGGTGTGCCTGGCTGGCTCAGTCGGTAGAGCATGCGACTCCTGATCTTGGGGTCATGAGTTCAAGTCCCACATTGGGTGTAGAGTTCATAAAAAAAAAAAATCATTTTATCTCTTTAACCAGCAATGAACAAAGTAGTTAAGCCTGCCTTTACTTTCTGGTGGGGAACTCAGATAACAACAAACAGATACGCAAAATATGACAACAAGCATGGTTAAATGTTACGAGGAAAATAATAAAGGATGGCAAGGACAGAGACTGCTCACAGTGCCTCAATCTGCACGTGGGGGGGGGTGGTACAGGTCAGCACGCAGCCCACGAGCACCACAGCTATTCTACACGGGGAGACAGAGAGGAACTCCCTGAGGTGGTGACAAATGCACAGAGATCTCAATGAAACGCGGGCTTGAGGTTTGACTATTTGGATAAAGGGGAACAGCAGGTAGAAGGGTCTTGGAGGGCAGACTGTGTGCTTGGCTTGCATGAGATAATAATAGGCCACCCTTGCAACAACTGAGTGACCAGAGCAAAAAAGGCCAGAAGAGGAGGGCCAAATCATAAACTAAGGCTGAATACAACATTCAAGTTAATTCTTTGAGATATCGGCAAGACTGATATTAATAAAATGCTAGTGATGACTTGGCTAATAAAATGGTATCACAATGGGAATTTCACTGAAGTTAAAAACATTTACCAGTTTCATTAAAATACACATTTCTTTAAATTTCTCAAGGCAAATTCATTTCTCTTCTTTTGGAATTTCAGGGAATGACTTAATTTTTTTTTAACGTTTATTTATTTTTGAGACAGAGAGAGACAGAGAGAGACAGAGCATGAACGGGGGAGGGTCAGAGAGAGAGAGGGAGACACAGAATCTGAAACAGGCTCCAGGCTCTGAGCTGTCAGCACAGAGCCCGATGCGGGGCTCGAACTCACGAACCGCAAGATCATGACCTGAGCCGAAGTCGGACGCTTAGCCGACTGAGCCACCCAGGCGCCCCGGGAATGACTTAATTTTCACATTATTTTTCTCCCCCAATACCAAAGCCATTATTTCAGATACATTTTTACACAGGTAAGAAAGACCAAACCGAGCCACAATGTACCTTATCATAATACTGCATCCTGGGGGTGGATACAATCTCCCCATCCTCTGAGCGAATCAAGCGATCCAGGAATTCCTCTTTGCCCACTTCAGATGCTGCCTGGCGGAAGCATTGCAGAGCCTGGAGAAGTAAAAGGATACAAAATGACTTATAATGGACTGTTTCAATTCTAAGTGCTAACAATTAGGGTGGGTGGGTGCGGGGTTCAGGTGCTAAAGGAAAGCCAAAAAAGAAAAATTAAGACTGTTGACTACATTTACATTTTCTGCTATTCTAAATTCTGACACGTTATCTAAAGGGTTTTTTTTTTTGTTTGTTTGTTTGTTTATTCATTTTTGACAGACAGAGCACAAGTTGGGAGGGGCAGAGAGAGAGGGAGACACAGAATCCAAAGTGGGCTCCAGACTCTGAGCTGTCAGCACAGAGCCTGACACGGGGCTCAAACTCACGAACTGTGAGACTATGACCTGAGCCGAAGTCAGACGCTCAACCGACCGAGCCACCCAGGCACCCCTCTGACACGTTATTTAATATTTTTCTTTATCTCACTTTTTAACTTAAATACTATTAAAAGGTAAACTTTAATAAGAAAATTAATATAAGCATACTAATATGTTAATATTTGTAGAATTTGAGTGGTGAGTATATGATGGTTTATTATAAGTCTTTAAACTTTCCTGCATGTCTGAAAATGTACATTAATAGGATGTCAGGGAACAAATTAGATAAACTACCATAATGGGGGAAGAAAGCAGCATAACATTTTAAAAAATATGTAATAAAAACAATGTAATCGAGTAATAAATTTGATTTACAAAATTCATCCTGGGGCAAAAGGATTTTAATGTTTTCTTCTTCATGTTTTCCTATGTTCTAACTAATTTGCAAAAGTACAAGAAAGCTGAACAACCCCCACATGGCTCTTGCTGGCATTAGTTGTCTTTATCCTTATTCAGAGGATTCTGTGCCACCCCATCCCCCCTCACCTAGTTAGATGGAGACTAACTGTCCTCTTTGCACTGAAGTAGGTTCATCATTTGAATACAATTTACCTTCTGTCCTTCTCCTGTAACCAGGTAACAACGTCCCAGCATAAATCGACAGGAACCAATGTTGACTTGACACCAGGGATGGAGCAGTTGAATATAATCCTGAAAGGCATAAAAGGTGCTTTCTGATTAGAAAGTAAGTGCTATTTAATGCGATAACCACCCCCAAGCTCTTCACAGAGGGAGAAAAGATAGTGGTCAATCAACAGAAAAGTATTTCCTGAAATCATCCAGAAGTTAAAATCTAATTCTGTTAATCTATTCTTGTATTAAGTTAGACACTTTAAAAACGTGAACAAAACTCAATACCAACACATATAAACACACACATGCTTTTCCAATTCAGCAATTTCCCAACTTTATTATTTACTGGTTCAATGACCAGATTCCTGTAAAGGATTTTTTTTTAAAGTTTATTTATCCGGGCACATGGGTGCCTCAGTTGGTTAAGCATCAGACTCTTGTTTCAACTCAGGTGATGATCTCCCATTTCTGGAGTTCGAGCCCTGATTCTCTCTCTGTCCCTCCCACGCTTGCATGCACACACTCTGTAAAACTTAAAAAAAAAAAAAAAATTATTTATTTATTTTGAGAGCAAGTGCACGCGAGCAGCAGAGGGGCAGACAGGGAAAGAAAAGCCCAAGCAGGCTCTGCACTGCCAGCATGGAGCCCGATTCGGGGCATGAACCCAGGAACCATGAGATCATGACCTGAGCTGAAACCAAGAGTCAGACTGCCTAACTGAATGAGCTATCCAGGTGCCCATCCTGTAAAGGATTTATATGAAGACAACGTTATGTTTGTTTTACTATAAAGAGAACCTAATAGGGGGTGCCAGGGTGTCTCAGTCGGTTAAGCGTCCAACTTCAGCTCAGATCTTGATCTCACAGTTTGTGGGTTCGAGCCCCATGTTGGGCTGTGTGCTGACAGCTCAAAGCCTGAAGCCTGCTTCAAATTCTGTGTCTCCCTCTCTCTCTGCCCCTCCCCGGCTTGCTCTCTCTCAAAAATAAACAAACATAAATTTTTTTTTTTTAAGAGAGGCTAATAGGATTAAAAAACAAGCCAAGATACTCTAGAAAAAAATGTTAGGAATGACATGTCAAGAGAGAAGTACATAAAGAAAATCTCTCTATAGATTTTCTGGAGTATGTTTTGGTGAAGTCAAGTTTAAATTATTGTGGCTCTTTTTATCAGCCAATTAAAATGCAGGTAACATTTAAAATTCCAGAAATCCCATTCTTTTTTTTTTTTTTTTTTAATTTTTTTTTTCAAAATTTTTTTTTTTAATTTATTTTTGGGACAGAGAGAGACAGAGCATGAACGGGGGAGGGGCAGAGAGAGAGGGAGACACAGAATCGGAAACAGGCTCCAGGCTCCGAGCCATCAGCCCAGAGCCTGACGCGGGGCTCGAACTCACGGACCGCGAGATCGTGACCTGGCTGAAGTCGGACGCTTAACCGACTGCGCCACCCAGGCGCCCCAGAAATCCCATTCTTTAAAAGAACGTCTAAACCAGAAATATTTGGGGCACCTGGGTGGTTCAGGAGGTTAAGCATCCAACTTCAGCCCAGGTCATGAACTCACGGTTCATGAGTTTAGCTCCGTGTCGGGCTCTGTGCTGACAGCTAAGCCTGGAGCCTGTTTTGGATTCTGTGACTCCCTCTCCCTCTCTCTGTTCCTCCCTCACTTGCACTCTGTCTCTATCTCTCTCAAAAATAAAGACTAAAACAAAAACCAAAACAAAACCAGAAGTATTCAACAGTACTCACCTGCAACTGTACATACTGACAATTGGCCATCAAACATTCCATAAAGAGACAACCAGGATTGCTAGGCCATCTAGTCACTGGATAAGGAGATTTTTTTTTTTTTTTTTTTGGCAAAACTTTAAATCATATACATATTGGGCATCAAACTCCATGTAATGACTTAATTTTTAAAAAAGAAGGTAAAGAGAAGGGGTTAGAGCACATGTTCTTTCCACATAACTATATAACCTTACTATAAGACAAATATAGTTTAAAGGCTATACACTAAAAGCCTAGTTACCTAACTCAGACCTCAGTTAACTAGGGGCTAAAGCACATATTTCATCCCTGGACGATCACTTCTAACTCTGGCATATTGCACATACTCTTGATGCCCGTGGGACACCCAGCATCTAGCATATAGTGCCTGACGTACAGAGCCATTCAATAAATACCTGATACACGTATAATGTTGTAAAAGAGATCTAAGTATTACATATTTGTGTACCAATAAAATCTGGCTAACTCCTGAGGAAAATAAAAACTAGGACATCTGATAGTAAATATTATCATTTCTTGTTGGGGGAATAGCACTCAACCTCATTAAAAAACTTTATTATACAGGGAGAATAGAAGAGCCTTCGACTATTTAGACAGAAAAAGCCTTCTAACTGGCTTTTAAATAAAAGGATACAGAAGCTGCAATAAATAATTGGTAACTGCAGTAATCATCTCAGGCCAATTCAACCCAGTTTGGCTCAGAGGTGCCTTTGGTTGAGAGAAGAGATGGGCTATGATGTGTTTTCTTGCAACTTCTTGGAAGAATAATTCCACAATTGTCTGAGGGCTAGATACTTAAAAAGAAAAAAATTATGACAATCACCAATTTATGACAGTAATATCAATTTTCAATTAAGATAGTCTACCAATTCATGTTATATCTGTAATAAAGAACATTTATTATTTCAAAACATGAAATGTGCCATGGGTGTCATTAATGGCAATATAAATAAAAGCAGTTTGTAAAGTGTGCAGTACTATACAAATGCAAAAAAAAAGTCACTTAAATCAACGTTGCACTCGTTTCTTTTTTTCACTGACCTCACTACAGCTAAGCATCTTCCTTAGGAAGTGTTTACATTAAATATGGTCTCAAGATTCCACGTTTTTGTTTTTTTTTTTAAAGTTTATTTATTTATCATCTCTACACCCAACATGGGGCTCGAACTCACAATCCTGAGATCAAGAGTCACATGCTCTCCTGACTAAGCCAGCCAGGTGCCCCAAGATTCCAAGTCTTTTACCAAAATAATATAAAACAAATTCTCCAGAATGGTTCTTAAGCATGAGAGATGACGCCTCTTGAATTTTTATTAAGACAAGATTACGAAAGCTCCCATAAACTTAGTAAATTTAAAAAATCATTTTGTTGAATTAATCACTGGAGCATTAATAAACAATGGAAAAGCAGCAATACACACGTACATATTTTCATATACGCAACACCCTTAATTTATGCCTGATTTGGGCTTCACGGGGTTTCATGGACTCCCCTGTCACAGCCAGAGGGCTCTGGCCACAGCTAGCTTATTAACCTCCCCAAATGAAAGCAGAGCTTACCTAATCTTTCTGCAGCAAAGGTGGCAAAGGACTTTAATGAATATGCAATAAAAGCCCAATTTAAAATCAAACGCATGCACAGACTAGTCCTTACCAAACTTATTTCCCGTTACAGCACCAGAGTCTGTTAGTTCCAGTACTGACAAGTGTTGGAGGTTGGACTCCCTGTGAGAACAAAGAGACAGTAGTTGTACAAAAACATTGCTTCAACAAGCTCTCCTACCAGGAACACTGTCAATTTGATTAGTAAGTTGCACATAAAAGTTCTACTGAAAGAACACTGCCAAACAGGATGGTTTATTTTATATTGAAAATGTACATCTAGTAAGTAATAGATTTCCCTTTTTATTTTGGTTATTAAGGAAGCTCAGCCTACCTTTAATAACTGGTATGTTTTTGTGTGTGGTCCGACTTTCCCTGCGACCTCATCTAACTATTTCGCCCTCAGTAGGATTTATCTTTACATTAAACACACACACACATGTAATAACTGTACACCCCAAACTAATGTAACATTGTGTCAACTATACTTCAATTTTAAATAAGCATTAAAAAAGTGGGTGTTTGTGAAAAGTCACCTATCTCGACAGTTTTTAAGACAAATTTTAGAAATGACATATATTTTCCACTTCCACTTCAGAGTAAACATTTTTTCTTTTCAAAATGCCATACGTATAATAAATACATACTTGGTATTTTGATTCTTATAAGTTGTCTTCAACCTTTAGAAAATGAAGCATCTAAAGCTCTCTGAATTTTAAAGGCAAATCATGTTACTGCATTATGTTTACAGCTTTTTGAAAATGATGAAAAAACTAATCAAACTTGCAATTTATTTTAAAAATAATTAGAATAATGAAACTCACAGTGTGTCAACTGGAACATCAGTTGCTAAGCACTGACTTCCCCACTTAATGAGATAATAACATAAGAGGAGAGGAGAGGTTCGGTGTAGTAGGTCCTGCTGGGCTTGAAAGAGCTGATCAGCTCCCAAGATCGCCTATACATGATGGGTGGGTGGGTGAGATGGGACACAGTGATTAGTGATGATAACTCTTAAGGGTCAGGTGGAGGTAAAATAAATAACAAAACACAGTTACAAAGGGCATACAAAAAAAAGCAACATATGTACATAAATAAAGGCAACACACTCATTAAATTTTAGCGTAGCAAAAATAGCTACCCAAATATTTAATAGTGCAAAAATGCTGATAGTGAAAGAGAAAACAACAAAAGTGTAACTTTCATTGAATGTGTGGGTTCAGAATTCAAGAACAGGAACAGGGATATCTAGCCTTTCTTTATGCTACTAGCCTTGGGTAAAGACAGTTATGAACATTAGAGGAAAATTTTGGCAAAACCACCCAAAGCCTTAAAAATGTGCATAGCCTGGGGTGCCTGGGTGACTCGGTCAGTGGTTAAAAGACTACGACTCTTGATTTTGGCTTAGGTCATGATCTCACGGTTTGTGAGATTGAGCTCCGCATCAGGCTCTGCACGGATGTGCAGTGTGGAGCCTGCTTGGGATTCTCTCTCTCCCTTTCTCTGTGCCCCTCTTCTCCCTTTCTCTCGTGCTCTCTCTTAATATAAATAAATTAAAAAAAAAGGAAGGGGCATAGTGTGTGACCAATCAATTCTAGTTCTGAGAATTTATCTTAGAGATATAGTCAGAGGTGTACAAAAGTATTTAGGTAGGAGGGAAAAACTGGCAACAACCTGGCAGGCCACAGATGGGAATGGCTGAATAAATTAAAACTGTGTAGGGAACTTTAAAAAATAATTTTGTAGAAGAATACTTAATGACATGTGAAAATGCAGATGAGGTGTGTAAAGTAGAAAACAATTAGATTCCAAAAATACCATGTAGCATATTCTAATTCTAGAAATAATGGAAACAAAACATTTGCATAGGAGAAAAAAGGATATACACTAAAATGTAAGTAAACAGCGGTTATCAGCTGGGTCAATTACAGACGAATTTTAATTTCTTTTTGTTTACAGAGAGGCTTACATGTAAAGGTTCTATAAAGAACATCCATTACTTCTGTATTTAGAAAAAAACAATGGTTATAATTAAACAAACAAAAAACCCCACTAAAAACCCTGAAGAAATGGAAGATTCTACAAAGATTGAGAAGAACTTAATAATGGCTGCCTTAAGTAATGGCCTCTCAGGAAAGGTTCCTGTTTCTCTTTGGTGGCTTAAACAAATCATCTTCCTAAATGTTTTTCCTTATTTTTACCTGAAATTCTACCATTATCAATATATTTGGGCTAATAAATTCTGACTTAAAAAGTACAAACAGGGGCGCCGGGGTGGCTCAGTTGATTAAGTGTCCAGCTCTTGGTTTTGGCTCAGGTCATGATCTCAGTTTGAGACTGAGCTCTGAGTTGGGCTCCATGCTGACAGCGCGGAGCCTGCTTGGGATTCTCTCTCTCCCCCTCTCTCTGCCCCTCCCTCACTCGTGCTCTCTCTCAAAATAAATAAAACAACATTAAAAAAAAAAAAAAAAAAGTATGACTAGTTCTGAGAGCCCCAAACGCCTTTCAGTTATTTACATATTAACATGAGATAACTAGACTGCTTCCTAAGGTCAAGGTTCGTGTGAGATGACCACCTGAGAGACAAGTGGGACTTTTGCATGAGGGTGGAAAGGCAATCTCCAAACATGGAACTTTCAGTAGGGTGAGAGACAAGGACTATCGGACAAGAGTCTGGTGGCCTAAGAAGACTAGGATGGAAAAGGAAGTACAGAATAGAGTTGGGAGGATCCCAAAGACACTGCCATCTCAAAAATGTGCTTAGGCTAAATTTTGTACTGCAGAAAGAGAATTTTTTCTTCTTTTTCCTCTTTTCTCCACACTAAATGGTACCTGGCTACCACATGCAGAGTAGTTAGTAACAATATTAAATTTGGGGAAAGCCATCTGGGGAAATTTCCCCACTGCTATATATACAAAGGTTAATTATAAAATAATCTGCTTTATGTACTTAAAAAATTTTTTTTTAACGTTTATTTATTTTTGAGACAGAAAGAGACAGAGCATGAGCAGGGGAGGGTCAGAGAGAGAGGGAGACACAGAATCCGAAGCAGGCTCCAGGCTCTGAGCTGTCAGCACAGAGCCTGACGCGAGGCTCGAACCCATGAACCGCGAGATCACGACCTGAGCCGAAGTCGGACGCTTAACCGACTGAGCCACCCAGGCGCCCCTTTATGTACTTTTTAAAAAAAAGTTTGTTTGTTTATGTATGTATGTATGTATTTACTTATTTATTTAAAGGTAATCTCTATACCCCAAATGGGATGGACTCGAACTGATGGCCCCGAGGTCAAGAGTCACAGGCTCTTCTGACTGAACCATCCTGGCGCCCCACTTCATATACGTTCTTAATTTGTAATTTTAGATTATACTGTTTACTCATTCTTAATTCAACGAATATTTATAGAGCACCTACTACAGGTCAAATATAGGTGACAGAGCAGTGGACAAAGACAAAAGTCTGCGCTCATAGGGCTGACATTCTGCTCTGTGTGAGTAGATTTTACAAGTTTTCCTTCAAGCCATACTTACCGCATCGCCCAGCCTCAATAATAGGTGCTGTAAGATCAAAAGGTCTCGGCAGATGAGGAAGCGAGTGCTGGCAATTTTGCACACACCTCTGCACACAATATATCCTGCTGTGCTGCCACCATATAGCTGGGAAAGATTCATCCGAATATTCAAAGGCTGAGCTATGATTAAGAGGAAAAAAAAGGAAAAGTTAGAAGAAGTTAAATTGCTTTCTCTAAATCAGAGACATGTTTGCTTTTTGTCATTTACCTGGATTGAACCCCTTTTCCATTTCTACTTCTGTCTCGTAATCCATCTCCCGTAGAAGTAGCCCAATGGCATGGACTGGGTTCTTGATCTCTTGTAGCTTACTGCAAATATCCTCCATCACATTTTCTCTAGAAGGACAATTAGAAAACCATTACTACTGAGAATATGTAACGCAGACTGTTTATGTTCCATAAACTAAATGCTCTACGAAACGGGAAGACCAGCTACACAATAAAGAAATGGAGATAATCACTCTGGCATATAAGATACCTTTACTTCATACAGAGAATTTTTCCTCATTTTTTCAGAAATGACAGAAAATGAATGTGAGAAAATACTTTTCTGTTTTAGAATTCATAGCTTAGTTAGTAGTTTAACTGACCATAACTTATGAGTTAGCTTCCAGATCTGAATTCATATGTTAGATTTTGCTTAAAAGGGGAAACACCTATTTAGAACCATGACAGCTCACTTTATCCATAAGCCACTATTGTCCGTACTTGAATGTACATTAAAAACCTGACACTGGCACTAAAAATTGCTGAATTTTCATTAGGAAATGCACTTTACCCTAAATTCTCCTTACACATCAATAGTGATCAAATCTTCCAGAATCTGTTCTGCAGCCTTTTCTGGAGACTGTAGGTTGTAACAACTCATTTCCATCATTACTGACATGTCCATAGTTACTGACTCTCCAATCAGCCGAAGGCATTTTATAAGACACATGACGTCCCGAGCAACTTCCACATCTGTAAGAGAAAGTTAATATTCATGACTCAAGCCAATGAAGAGCTACTGATTAACATTATACTAAAATAAAATATTAATAATTAAATGCCAAGAATCTATCTGAAGTCTTAGAGATGCTTAGGTCTCTTCAGTTTTCCTTATAGCATCTATATTGTGGTAAACTGACCAGGAGAGGTCATAGTGGCAATCAATGTTTTTTTGCATCCAGTCGAAACAAAGCACAGGGTTCATGTAGGAAGGGGCTAAATATGGACACAGTAATTATTATTACCATCAGATATGGCGGCCTCATCCTCAGCCAAAAGGTCGTCATCAGGATGGAGATACAAATGATCCACTAAGGAGGAAGGCACAAGGAAAGACAGGTACCCCTGGAAATATAAATCTTCCAGTTATACTTTTTTTCAATTAATGTTTATAGGTGTAAAAAAAATTGAGACCAGATTCTTATCAGCAGAAAATACCAGACAAATCCAGGCTGAGGGACACTTTATATAAAACAGGTATGGTCTTCAAAAAATATCAAGGTCATGAAAGACTAAGAAAGGTTGACAAAAGCCCTAGATTAAGCTAAATGAACATGACAACCAAATATATCCAAGATCTTGGATCAGACCCTAATCAAGAGGAAAAATTATGGGCACAATTGGTAGAATCAGAATGTAACTGTATGATACAATATCAGTATCGAGTCACCTGATCTTTAAATTGTGCTGTGGTTACGTAAGGATACTCTGTTCTTAAGATACGTGGTAAAATATTTAAGGACAAAGGGGCATAATGTCTACAACTAACTCCCAAGTGGCCCAGGAAGAAAAAAACGTATAGAAGGAAGGAAAGCAAATGGCAGTTAACAAACGATGAATCTGGAAGAAGGGTATACAAAAGTTCTTTGTGCTATTCCTGTAGCTCTTTAAATGTGAAATCAATATATAATAAGATAAAATAAAATGCAAGAAAATTATAAATAACGCAGGAGACTATCTAAATAGAAATGAACTAGAATTCTAAGAAAAAAAATACAAAGTCCTAAAAAGCTAACTACAACATACAACAGACTGATACTCTGAAAGATCCACTGAATCGTCTAAAGGATTAGACGATTAAGGATTAGCTTTAGCTCCCTTACTTTTTTCAGTAGGCACACCATGTTTGTGTGTGGATTCAAATGCAGGGCAAGAGGATGAGAGAGGGCTTCTTGGTACTGAAGACAACAGGCATAGAACTTGCACCAGAATTCCTGTTGTAAATTTCGAAATTCCTCCTGGGAAAATTCATACTCTGTTACACTTCCTTGGAGCTGGCAAAGACGACGACAAAAAAGAAACTGTTAATACCATTTGGGATCTTTCTCCTCCAAAACCTAACTGCCTAATATCATTTTACTAAATTATAACCAAATGAATATCCCTTAGGCCTTACATGCCATAGATTATATATATATACATTCTCTAATTAAAAGGTTTAAATATTTATACTTCCTACTAACAAGGTGCAGTGAACTATTTGAACCATTCCCCAGTACCAATCTACCCTATATCAAGAAATTATCATTTGTTCTCTACCCAAACCTCACCTCACTTACTTTTTTTTAAAAAAAAAATTTTTTTTTTTAATGTTTATTTATTTTTGAGACAGAGAGAGACAGAGCATGAGCAGGGGAGGGGCAGAGAGAGAGGGAGACACAGAATCCGAAGCAGGCTCCAGGCTCTGAGCTGTCAGCACAGAGCCCGATGCGGGGCTCGAACCCACGAACTGTGAGATCATGACCTGAGCCGAAGTCGGACGCTTAAGCGACTGAGCCACCCAGGTGCCCCCCTCACCTCACTTTCAACAGCTAAAGTGACTTCTTTCTTCAGTTCACTCCAGGAAAGATCTAAATTCCTCTCAGTTCCTCGACAGAAAATCTAAAATTAAGAGAGATATTTTAGAGACATTTCATCCAAAACTGAATGAAAAAAACTTCAGTTTAGAAGGCATGGAGGCAATACGTAACTATACAATAGAAACTGAACATGCCTAAAATACCCATCTACTTCTAATGCTGTGCAAATAATTTCTGTAAGTAAAATCATAGCAAGTTTAAAATCATTTCTTTTTAAAAAATTATTTGAAGAATATTTATTTATTTTTGAGAGACAGAGAGAGATAGAGCATGAGGGGATAGGGGCAGAGAGAGAGAGGGAGACAAAGAGTCCAAAGTAGGCTCCAGGCTCTGAGGTGTCAGCACAGAGCCCAATGTGGGGCTCGAACCCACGAACTGTGAGATCATGACCTGAGCTGAAGTCAGATGCTTAACCAACTGAGCCACCCAGGCACCTCTGAAATCATTTCTATAGACCAGAACGAACTATAGATATCCATGAATCTGACAGAATTATAACAGGATACATTTGGATTACTAAAAAAAGCAAAAAGCCCTGGAAAGGCCATTGCTTAGCTGGAGGGAAGTTATAAAATGATGTTAAACACATACTCCGAGACTGGTATAAAAGCAAGCCAGAGTAGTCATGTGGCTGGCCACTCTACTACAAATGACTCTCCTAAAGGAAAGCATTTAATAAATGTCTTTAGTGATTGTTTAATATCTCCGTGTGCAAGAGATATCATAAGAAATACACATTTAATTGCTGTTAACAAGGAAGAAGGCTGATGAGAGGAAAAGAAAAAACACCTTGGGGGCACCTGGATGGCTCAGTCAGTTAAGCGTTTGACTGTTGACTTCGGCTCAAGTTATGATTTCATGGTTTGTGAGTTCCAGCCCTATGTGGGACTGTGTGCTGACAGCATGGAGCCTGCTTGGGATTCTCTCTCTGCCCCTCCTCTGCTGGAGTGCTCTCTCTCTAAATAAACTTTATTATTATTTTTAAATGTTTATTCATTTTTGTGTGTGTGAGAGAGAGAGAGAGAGAGAGCGTGCATGCACATGCAGGGGAGAGGTAAAGAGAGAGGGAAAGAGCAGATCCGAAGCAGGCTCTGTGCAGAGAGCAGTGAGCCCAATGTGGAGCTAGAACTCACGAACTATAAGATCACGACCTGAGCCGAAGTCGACACTTGACCGACTGAGCCACCCTGGCGCCCCAATAAACTGATAAACTTAAACAAACGAACCATCTTGGAGAGAGTGATCATGTCACACTGAAGTTCTATCAGAGAGAAAACAGAAAACATGTAATAGCCAGATATTTAAGAATGTATGTAACAGAAAGGTCAAGGGTCTATAAACGGTATCACCTGAGAGAAAGTTAAGGCACTGCGTGTACTTGGAGAAAGACAATGCGGAAAGATTCTTGAAATATTTGAAAAGTTGCTTTCTAGAAGAGAGACATGTTCTATGAAGTTCCAAAAGAAAGAATTCACCAAAAGGATGGGGACTAAATTTGATCCAAATGGGAAGAACCTTTAAATTATACAGCTCAGGAGCAAGAACTCCACAAGAGCCAGTGAGAAACTTGTCACTGGAGGCAGAGACAATTAGAAGCTGAAAAGCTGTGTGTTAAAAGCCTCAGAAGGTGTTTCTTTGTGTGGAGGGTCAGGTTAGGAGATTTTAAGGGGTCTTGCAAGTCTATGAGTGATTATCATATTTAATTAATTTATTTTTAAATGTTTCCTTAAATGTTTATTTTTGAGACAGAGAGAGCACATGAGCTGGGGAGGGGCAGAGAGAGAGAGAGAGACAGAGAGAGAGACAGAGAGAGGGAGGGAGGGAGAGAGAGGGACACAGAGGATCTGAAGTGGGCTCTGCGCTGACAGTGGAGAGCCCGAGGTGGGGACCAAATTCATGAACCCAAATTCATGGCCTAAGCCAAAGTCAGGTGCTTAACTGACTGAGCCACTTAGGAACCCCTATTTATTTTTGAGAGAGAGAGAAAGAATGCACATGTGTGGGCACCAAGGGACAGAGAGGGAGGGAAAGAATCCCAAGCAGGTTCCTTGCTGTCAGCACATAGCCCGACTCGGGGCTCGATCCCATGAACCACGAGATCATGACTTGAGCCAAAACCAAGAATTGGACACTTAACCTACTGAGCCACCCAGGCACCCCAAGATTTTGTTTTTAAGTAATTTCCACACCCAATATGGGGCTCGAACTCACAATCCTGAGATAAAGAGTTGCATGCTCTACTGACTGAGTCAGTCAGGTGCCCCACTATTCTATTTCAAATCCACGAACTAATTGGCAATTTAAGGAAGCCTAAGTGACTTTATTTTTTTTTAATTAAAAAAATTTTTTTTAATGTTACTATTTTGAGAGAGAGAGACAGAGAGAGACAGACAGACACATGGAGTGTGAGCAGGGGAGGGGCAGAGAGAGAGGGGGAGACACAGAATCCAAAGCAGGCTCTAGGCTCTGAGCTGTCAGCACAGAGCCTGACGTGGGGCTCTAACTCCCAGACCGCGAGATCATGACCTGAGCCAAAGTCAGATGCTGAACCAAATGAGCCACCCAGGCGCCCCTTTAATTTTGTTTTTGAAGTTTATTTATTTTGAGAGAGAGAGAGAGGGTGTGCAAGCAGGGGAGGGGTGGGGGGGGAGAAAATCCAAAGCACTGTTAGCTTGGAGCCCAATGCAGGGCTCAAACTCACAATCTGTGAGATCATGACCTGAGCCGAAAATGAAGAGTCAGATGTTTAACTGACTGAGCCACCCAGGTGCCCCTCTAAGTGACTTTAAGGTAAAGAATCTTTTTATAAAGCATTAAGTATCTCTTAAGCCATGTGACTTTGAAGATTCAATTTTCAGATTTTTCTTGAATCTGAACATGTCAGACCTCCATTGTATTAACAAAAAGATAAATGTAGAGTACTATCAAAACTAACGAAGAAAACATTTTAAATTTCTTTCAAGTACAGAGATTATATGCAGTATAGTACGGTATCTTTTTACAATAGTGTAAGCACACATTTCTCTTTCAACTACTAGTATGCTTCAGTAGTCATTGGGAAAGTACCCACAATTCTACCTTCCTGTTGGGAGTCTTATTTAGTGGAAAAAACACAAAAAAAATTTACACTGACATTTATAAACACATGCATATGTAACTGCAAAAATGTTTGTTTTGTGTATATAAAACAAAAGTTAATAGTAATTATTAATTATACAATGACTATACAAGAGACAGTCTTAAATAAACATTAAATCTTTTCTTGCTGACCTGTAAAGCTTTACATAAAGCTGCATTTATGAATCGTCCTGGTGTAAATAGAGTCTGCAAATACATCTCCTGTTAGAACAGTAAAACAAAAATTAGTATCATCCTAAATAGGTAAAATTTGGAAAAATTTGAAGGAAGAATTAATCACATTAGCACCAACACTTGAGTTTCCATTATAAAAACATGGCCCTTCTGTATTTCAGCAATACCAAGTACTAGAGCAGTTCTATATTTTCACATTAAGGAAGAGACTACAGTGTGTTTGAGCCAACTAGGCATACTATAAGGAAATCAGCGTATTCCTCATGGAGTACTTTACTGGGTTCCACTGGAAAACATAGCTTGTGAAATGCCAGCCTTATATGGAAAGGCGAACACAGGTTTATTGGTGATACACACTGGTAAGAGGAGAATTAAGCTAAACTGGTTTCTCTACCATCCATAAAGTACTCATCTTATGTCTCACATATAAAAGGAACCAATAGGCATTACATGTAAAAACAAACAAAAAATGCAATAAACTGTCACTACTTGGAAGATTAAGTAGAGAGAAGAAAAACGGAAAGTCTTAAGTTGCCCAAATATTTTGCCCAAATTTCACAATTCAGATTTGCCAGGAAGTAGCAAATCGGACTAATCTTCACTCAAGTTTCCTTCCTTCTCCTGGGGTTCTGGGGGGTGACCCAGGGCCCATAATCTTCTACCTCATTTAACATAAAGGCATCAACTGATGCCTTTTTCTCTTCTTCTTAACCTGAGGATATCTCTGAAAAATAGGGAGACTGGCCTGTTTTGCTCTCTACTGAATTATCATCTTTTTAAAAAGAGATTTCATGCCCAGTGTGGAGCCCAATGCAGGGCTTGAACTCACAACCCTGAGATCAAGACCAAGGCTGAGATCAAGTGTTGGGACTCTCAACCCACTGAGCCATACAGGCACCCCAATTGCATTTTAAAGTTATTTTCCTCATAGCATATACTGTTACTAGAATTTATTTGATTTCTAGCTTATATGCATGTACCAACATGGTTATAAACACTAGTGGACACCTAGTGTTTATGCCTACCCAGGATCCATTACCCTTCTTTTACTAACAAATCCCTACCTTCCTCTGGGGGAACCATTCCTCCTCTACCCATATTCCCCATACTCAACTGACTTCACCACCTCCACAAGAACAAGGTGCACATTGGACATGTTTCTCATGCTAAGGCAGATTATTCTATTCTTTCTGATCAGAGTGACTGTGTCAGAAATCAGCACACTGCTCAAGCCAGGCCAATGAGAGTCTACTTCAGGACCAGGGACAGTGGTTCTCCCTCTTCTCTGGGGTCCATAGAATGCGTAGTTCACACAATGCATAGGCTCAGGGAGCCTGCCTGAGAATAAACCCAACAAGAAGGAAAACAAAATACAAAGGAGAAATCAAGCCCTGAAGGCATTGTGGCACTGTTCCCGCCTTGGGTGAAGCCAGGTAACTCTCCATTTCTCAGCTGCACAAATATTCTCCTTTTAAGCTTAAGTCAGTTTGAGGTGGGTTTCTTTCACGTGCAGCTGAAAGGATTCGGACTAATACACCTGGTTCTTCTCAAACCAAGGATCAGGGTAAATCATCCTCTTACATAAGACTTTAATGTTGCTTACTCTGGGGTCTTGATCATCTCTGATAATGATCTCTTCCTCTGGCAGAGAGTGCATAAAAACTGAATTCCATTGACCTGCAACATTACTATAGGGAAACAAAAAAGGCCATCAGTCTACATAAAAATGAGGACTAAAAGCTGATGCTGTTGATCTACTGAAGATTTCAAAATAAATAAGTAAAATTTATTGTCAACAGTCTGGCTTTATAGAAGTGCTCTTACCAGTTGTTTTTTTTTTTTAATGTTATTTTCATGTTTATTTTTGAGACAGAGAGAGAGAGACAGAGAGAGCACGAGCGGGGGAGGAGCAGAGAGAGAGGGAGACACAGAATCTGAAACAGGCTCCAGGCTCTGAGCGGTCAGCACAGAGCCCGACATGGGGCTCGAACTCACAAACCGTGAGATCATGACCTGAGCCGAAGCTGGACGCTCAACCGACTGAGCCACCCAGGGGCCCCTTAATTTTTTTTTTTTTTTAATGTTTATTTTTGAGAGAATGTTATTTTAAAGTAATCTTTACACCTAACATGGGACTTGAACCTACAACCCCAAGATCAAGAGTCCCACGCTCCACTATGCCAGCCAAGTGTGCCCTTGCTCTTACCAGTTTTAACAGGCATCTTCCTGAAATGAACACTCTAACCACAAATCTACAAACAATAGCTAACTTTTATTTTGCATTTACTATTATTAGATATTATGCTAGGCACAGTTAAGGATATTATTCTTATAAGCCTTATGGTAATTATGAAGGACGTATCACCCACATTTTGTAGATGGGAAAAGTAAGGCTTTGTCACAGCTAAATTTCACAAGTGGACTCAAACTCTTATCTGATACCAGATTCTTTGCTTATCACCACTTTGTTTGAATGCCATCTATAAGGAGTACGCTCATATTATCTGAGATGTGGCTCAACCATCTGGGGCAACTATCCCTATAGTTCTAGTCTAGAGTATAGGACTGATTATGAGGGATCCCTAAAGTTCAATTAGTTTAGTTCCAAAGACATTAAGCTATATTCCAGGGAATCCTGCACAGGGTGTTTTAGGAGTATGTAAGTGTCTGATTAAGAAATTTTTTTCAAATGTATTTTGTAGCTAGTAAAACATTTAAAACTATTATGCACATTAAAATATTAGAGACCAAATATATCTATTATTAGAGATAACCAACAATAACATTAAATTGTGTTATAATTTTATTCTCACAAAATACTAGTTTTATATATTGGAGTTCATTATCTTTTGAAAAAAAGGGTTTCCTGTTTAAAACAAAAAAGTTTGAGGAGCACTATACTTGTGCAATCAATTTCTCTTATGATGAGAAAATTGAGAACCCAAAGGGGCTGCAGTATCTTTTGGAAGTTGTGGGTACTGGAAATAGTCTGTTCAGAAGCAGAGTAAACTCCCAAATTAGAAGTATTTTAGATAGGTGCTATTGCTCCCAAGAAATATGGCATTTTATCTCATTCCAACCCTAAGAATCCTTCATTTTGTTCTAAAACCAAAAGGTAAGAAACATCACAAAATGTAAAAGGAGGAATTTTGGAAAATAGTTAACAGTAGGCAAACCCAGGACTGAATCCTTTAAATGCAAACACTTGACTTCGGTTCTACATAACAAGCTCTCTTGCTTTCTTAGAATGGAACCCCTAGGGGTGAGGCTAGACGACAGAGGAAGTGATCCATACTGCTCAAAGGTGATGTATCTCACAACAGTTTGGTTCTCAGCATCATGCCACAGGGCCCAGATATCCGTTGAGGTTAAGGCAAAGTCAATCAGTGTCTCCTAGGAGGAAATGTGGGGGAAAGGGGTTAAAATATGAAAGAGGAATAGCTTACAGCAACTTAAATTTGTATTAATAGGAGGTCAAAAGCATAAAAACAGAAGATAGTACCACACGAACTTGGTAAAACTCAAAAGAAATTTGGTCTGCATCTATCAGTAAATATTTCATTTTAAGATTTCCATCCCTTTACAACATAGTTAAGTCAGCCAATTCTTTCTTATACTTGAGTGATATGCAAAGGATGATCCAACCTACCTGAGAAGTGAAAACGGACGAAATGTGATCTAGACTATAGCGGTTATTCTCAGTGCTCACCAGTTGGAAAATGCAGAACTGTTAAAACACAAATTAATAATTCATAACTTGAAAAAAATCAACATGCTACTTTTCTAACAAGTTATGAGCATTCAGAAACCAATTATTTTTTTAATTAAAAATTTTTTTTTTACATTTATTTATTTTTGAGAGACAGAGAGAGAGCAGAAGTGGGGGAGTGGCAGAAAGAGAGGGAGACACAGAATCTGAAGCAGGCTCCAGGCTCTGAGCCATCAGCAAAGAGCCCGATGCAGGGCTCGAACTTGCGAACCGTGAGATCATGACCTGAGCTGAAGTCGGACGCTCGACCGACTGAGCCACCCAGGCGCCCCAATTAAAAAAATGTTTTAAGTAGGCTCCATGCCCTACATGGCAAGAGCTCCATGCAGGGCTTGAACTCATAACCTTGAGATCAAGACCTGAGCCGAGGGGTGCCTGGGTAGCTCAGCAGGTTGAGTGTCTGGCTTTGGCTCAGGTCATAGTTCATGGGTTCGAGCCCAGAGTCTGGAGCCTGCTTCAGATTTTTGTGGCTCCCTGTCTCTTTGCCCCTCCCCTGCTTGTGCTTTGTCTCTCTCTCTCTCTCAAAAATAAACATTAAAAAAAAAAAAAAAAAAAAAGACCCGAGCCAAGATTAGGAATCAGACGTGGGATACTTAACCGAGTGAACCACCCAGGTGCCCCTAGAAACCAATTTTTATAAAGGTGTGGTAAAATACACATAACATTTGTCATCGTAAACCCCCCCCTTTTTTTTTACCATCTTAACCATTTTTAAGAGCACAGTTCAGTAGTATTAAATACATTCACATTATTGTGCCACCTATATCCAGATCTTTTCTCATCTTGTAAAACTGAAACGATACTCATTAAATAGCTCCACACTCCCTTCTCCCTCCAGTCCCTTCCACCCACCATTCCACTTTCTGTCTCTATGAACTTGACTGCTCTAGGCACTTTATATAAGTAGAATATTAACAGTATTTTCTTTTTGTGACTTCACCTGGCATAACATCCTCAAGGTTTATCCATGTTGTAGCATGTGTCAGAATTTCCTTCCTTGAAGCTGAATAATATCCCATTTTATGTATATACCATTTTTGTTTATTCATTCATCTGTCAAGGAACACTTGGGCTGCTTCTACCTTTTGGCTACTGTAGATAGTATGATGACTATGGGCGTACAAATTTTTTTTTTTTTTTTGGACTGTCTACAAGAAAACACTATCTTTTAAGTAAGAAAGAACATGCGCATGTGAGCACAAGCAGGGGAGGAACAGAGGGAGAGAGAGAGAATGATAAGCGTGGAGCACAATGTGGGGCTCAATCTCATGACCGACCATGAGATCATGACCTATGCTGAAATCCAGAGTCGGCGCTTAAACGACTAAGCCACCCAGGTGTCCCCAAATACGTCTTTGAGACCTTGCTTTGAATCCTTTGGGTATATACCCAGAAGTGGAATGGCTGGATCATAGATAGGATAATGCTACAATTAGCTTTTAAAGGAACTGCCATACTGTTTCCCACAGTGGCTGCAACATTTTACTTTCCGTCACCAGTGCACAAGGGTTCCAATTTCTCCATATCCTTGTCAACACTGCTATTTTCTGTTTTTTTGGGGAGGATAGTAGCCATCCCACGGGTGTGAGGTGGTATCTCATTGTGGTCAGAAGCCTGTTTTAAGTTTATATTTTTACCAAAGTGCCAGAGATAATTTAAAACATATGCACAATACAAATCAACACTAGTTAACTTCTACTAAAAACAAAACTCTATAAAATAATTCAAGTGTAGTATTTAACTCTATTGCCAAAACAAAAAATTTCAAACCCAAAAATGATACTTTATGGATATTTTAAGTAATTTTTTTGGAAAAAGAAAATTCACTATAAACTGGTAAGAGTGACAATGGTTCTCTCTTTATAACACAGAAGTTACTAAAGGGTAGTACTAAAAGAAAAATACACAGGGGCGCCTGGGTGCCTCAGTCGGTTGAGCGTCTGACTTCCGCTCAGGTCATGATCTCAGTCTGTGAGTTTGAGTCCTGCATCGGGCTCCGTGCTGACAGCTCAGAGCCTGGAGCCTGTTTCAGATTCTGTGTCTCCCTCTCTCTCTGACCCTCCCCCGTTCATGCTCTGTCTCTGTCTCAAAAATAAATAAACGTTAATAAAAAAAAAATTAAAAAAAAAAAAAGAAAAATATACAGAGAGTCCCTTCTGAGAAAAAGTTGGAGTGTATGAAATACAAAAGATATATGCAGTGTGCATATTCATCCTAGTCTAGAGCTGTATTTTACAAGTTGCAGATCTCAACCTGTTAGTGGAATATAAATCAATTTAGCAGGTCTCAACCAGCATTCAAACAACAAGAACAACAACAACAAAGTATCAAAGTTCATCAGTTCATCACTCATAGTAAAGGTAAACATGTTTCGTATATTTTTTTTTTGTTACATATTTTGTATACACATACACCACAATATGTGTATAGTAGATAGCAAAACAAGGTATTTCTTGTTGGAAAAATGCTGGCCAAGCATATAGTGCTTCTCAAATTACCTGTGGTAAAGGACTAGTTTTTTGTTTTATTTAATTTCCAACCTGTTGCAGATTGATATTTTATTTATAACATACAGGAATCTTGAATGTGGATGTCTGTAGCAATGTTAAACCACTATAAAAGTATCTGAAAGTTCACTCTCATGTTCTGTAGCTATCTTACTGCAAACTGGTAAACAAGAATTTGTGGCCCAGGACCAGTCTGTGGACCACACACCATAGTCTACAGGACTTCTGTTTGAGAGTTGTATTAAGGTCTTAGATGGAATACAGACGGCAGCTTGTATGATCAATGAGAACAAGATCCTGGAAATACCCGAAGTAATACACTTACTAAAGAATTAGAATCCAAAGAACCAAAGGAAACACCAGAAATAAATGAATAGGAATGGATATAAATATTAGAGACAAAGGAAAAATAAATTTCAACTGTGCCTATTAGAGGAAAATACAGGCTGAAGAGCAGGATATGTGTAGGGGGAAAAAAAGTCTACAAGTTCACCATAACATGAGTAGGTCTAACTGCCAAAAAGGTTTATCTGATTTTAGGCTTCATTAATAGAACCATAATGCTCAAAAGAAAGGAGATAACAGCTCTGCTCAATTTCACACCACTCCTACACTCAATTTTGAGTCTTTTAGAGGAGTGCTTCTCAAAATGTAGACCATAGACTATTTCAGGGGATCAGTGAGGCCAAAACTCTTTTCATAAGAATACATTATCTGTTGGGGCGCCTGGGTGGCGCAGTCGGTTAAGCGTCCGACTTCAGCCAGGTCACGATCTCACGGTCCGTGAGTTCGAGCCCCGCGTCAGGCTCTGGGCTGATGGCTCGGAGCCTGGAGCCTGTTTCCGATTCTGTGTGTCTCCCTCTCTCTCTGACCCTCCCCCGTTCATGCTCTGTCTCTCTCTGTCCCAAAAATAAATAAACGTTGAAAAAAAAAAAAAAAAAAGAATACATTATCTGCAATATCTGTGTTGATATTTTTGCATTGATGATGCACAAGTCTAAATAAGAGGGTAAAATTACTGGTGCCTTATAATGAATCAAGGCAATGGCACCAAACTGAACACCCTTGCATGAGAAAAACACTCAGTACTAGGAATAGAAAGGAACTTCCTCAACATGATAAAAGGCATTTATGAAAAATTCACAGCTAATGTCATACTCAGTGGTGAAACACTGAAAGCTTTCTCCCTTAGACCAGGAACAAGACAAAGATGCCAGCTCTTCCCACTTCTATTCAATATTGTACTGGAATATCTATCCAGGGCAATTAAAAAAAAAAAAAAAGGCATTCAGTTGATTCAATTGGAAAGGAAGTAATAAAACTATCTTTATTTGCAGATGAGGTTATCTTGTATACAGGAAGTTCTAAGGACTCCACTATAACCCTATTAGGACTAATAAAATAATTCAGCAGGGTTGCATGATACAAGACCAATGATACAAAAATCAACTGTATTTCTATAAACGTTCACTGAATAATCTCAAAATAAAATTAAGAAAATAATTTCATTTCAATAATTTCATTTCCACTAGCATTAAAACGAATAAATACCCAGGAATAAACTGGTCAAAAGAACTGCAAAACTTCTACTCTGAAAACTATAAAACATTGTAAAAAGAAATTAAAGATGTAAATATATGGGAAAACATTCCATGTTTATGAACCAAAAGACTTAATATTGCAAAGATGGCAATATTTTCCAGCATCATCTACAGAACCAACATAATCTCTATCAGAATCTATCAAATAATAATAATAAACATATTTTGGTCTCTGCCACTGGGTGCTGGCACTAAGCTAAAACCCTTGTAATTTCCTGAATGATGAAGATGATAGGAGCATCTTATACAAAGCTCTAGAATCCCTTGGAATTTCCTGGGTGATAAATGCCTTTTCTTTTTTCTTTAATTTTTTTTTTGAACGTTTATTTATTTTTGAGACAGAGAGAGACAGAGCATGAACGGGGGAGGGTCACAGAGAGAAGGAGACACAGAATCTGAAACAGGCTCCAGGCTCTGAGCTGTCAGCACAGAGCCCGACGCAGGGCTCGAACCCACGAACCGTGAGATCATGACCTGAGCCGAAGTCGGACGCTTAACTGACTGAGCCACCCAGGCGCCCCGCCTTTTATTTTTTCAAGTAGGCTCCACAACCAGCATGGGGATTGAACTCACCCTGAGATCAAGAGTCTCTACTTACTCATGCTCTACTTACTGAGCCAGCCAGACGCCCCAGAAACACCTTTTGTTCTAATGAGATGACTCCTAGATAGCTTCAAGGATTAGGGCTGGTCACCAGAAAGACCAAGCCATGATTAGAAGCTTGAACTTTCAGCCCCAACCCCCATTCTCTGGGGTGGGGAGAGAGGCTGGAAATCTAGTAATAATGGATTATGCCTACATCATGATGCCTCCATAAAAATCCCTAAAATAAAAATCCCTAAAGTATGGTATAAGGAGAGCTTCCAGATTGGTGAACACATCCATGTGCCAGGAGGGTGGCAAACTCCTACACCACAGGGCAGAGGCCTTTGAACTCAGGATCCTTCTGGACCTCACCCAACATACCTCTTCATCTAGTTGTTCATCTGTATCCTTTGTCATATAGTAAACTGGCAAATGTAAGTTACTGTTTCCCTGAGTTCTGTGGACTACTGGAGGAAACTGAGACCGAGGTCAGGGTCATAGGATGGATGAATCAAGAGCCCAAGGAGGTAAAAAGAGTATCCACATTTGGCTTAGAGTGTAGGTGCATGAGCAGAGTGTGAAGGCTTTCACACATATGGAAGGCCTGGTATAGGGTGGAAACTCAAGCAGAACAAGGAGGGTGTTCACATAGAGTAGCAGTCCGTATTGGTGATTAAAGCCCAAGCAGGGAAGGAAGGTGACCACTCAATAGGGGTGGCAGAGTATCAGCTCAAAAGGCATGAACAAGGCATCCATATGGAGGGGCAACCTGTAGTTGGGCATCAGAGCCCAACAAGGGTGAAGAGGCACCCGGATGGGCACCTCCAGCACAGTGAGGACAGACCCTACCTCAGTGAAATGTTATCCGGATTAAATGGATAACATGCATAAAGCGTGTGAGCCCAGAGTAAGCACTGTCCAAGTATTTGCTATTAATGTACATAAGGGGCCCGGCATCATGGCAAACACAGAATATCCAACGAATGGTTGTTTATTACAGGATTACCATTATATGACATCCGAAATACCTCATCTACATACAACAGCTAGTGTTTGGAAGACGAGCAAAATTATTTCTAAAAATTAACTTCCCTCCAACCACTTAGTAACACCTGCATCCCTTTCATAACTCCATTTTTCCACCCAGATGTCCAAACTGGCTCTTTCTTATTTAGCTTTGGTTAACTTTACCTTTCACGTTCCTTTGAACTCTCTACTCCCTTTCACCACGACTTCTTCACGATTTTTTTGATTCACACATTAGCACAAAACCCATCATCTCCACAGAAACAACACATGAAACACCTAGGTTGGTGGGAAGAGCTTAAATAGGCTCAAATGTATCTCCCGCTACTTGCCCACATCAGTACATACAGTGTAGCTTGATACAGGTCTTATTTGTTTCATACCTGTCCGCGTTTTGGTGAATGCATGAACAGCCCTAGGTAGAGTCCCATGGAAGGGGAATAAGCAAGCCGTAACTTATGTCCAGTTCCAATACTGAGCTGAAAGTCTTTACTCACAGGAACATACTCCAGCATGTCGGCCACCATCAGGCACATTTGGTCCTGCTCAAGATAAGTCAACAAGTAGTATCAAAGAATATCCAAGTCAGGAAAAACAAACTTCTTCCCCCTTTTTTTTTTTTTTTAAATTTTTTTTTTTTCAACGTTTTTTATTTATTTTTGGGACAGAGAGAGACAGAGCATGAACGGGGGAGGGGCAGAGAGAGAGGGAGACACAGAATCGGAAACAGGCTCCAGGCTCCGAGCCATCAGCCCAGAGCCTGACGCGGGGCTCGAACTCACGGACCGCGAGATCGTGACCTGGCTGAAGTCGGACGCTTAACCGACTGCGCCACCCAGGCGCCCCAAACTTCTTCCCCTTTGAAAGGATGTGCACTCATCACACCTAGCACTCCTCTTTTATCTGCTGAGGGACACTAAAGATTTTTTTTAAAGTCTGAGATGAAAATGTCTCTTAAGTCTGATAAATAAGATCATCTAACTGTTTTGCTTATGAATCCTGAAAACTGTTTTATCAACTTGCATTTACAAAACACATTCATTCCTCTTAAGTGAAGATTATTCTCTGTACTATCTTAATTCTGTAGGATTCATAATTTAAAAATATATAAAAAGGGGAGAAATGTATGAAAAAGCTAAATGAAACTGTCTGAATGTAGAAATGGCCTGCAATTTCCAAACCTCAGTGATCTTAATAATCTTTGACAGAAACAGCAAGATTGACTTCAATTCTCTCACAATTCGCAAGGCTATTTTAACTTACAGTAACTATAAATGTAGCATTTACCTTATAAGACCACATTCGTAGTTTATGATCCTGGCACAGAGCAAAGATGAAGGCATCGTGCTCGACACAATGAACAGCAAGAGCGAGGGGACGATCTGAAGGCCCCTGGTCACCTCTAAAAACATAAAGCCCAATTTTAGGCTCGTAGTGTTCTAACTATCAGGTTATTAAAACTTGTTTTTAAAAACTTTTTTAACATTTATTTATTATGAGCATGAGCAGAGGAGGGGCCGAGAGATGGAGAGACACAGAATCCAAAGCAGGCTGTAGGCTTTGAGCTGCCAGCACAGAGCCCGACGCAGAGCTCGAACACACAAACCGCGAGATCATGACCTGAGCCGAAGTCGGATGCTTAACCGACTGAGCCACCCAGGCACCCCAAGATTATTAGAACTTGTAATTAAACAGATAAAATAAAGTTATAAATGTACCATTTTGTTTAAGATTTTAAGTATTTCCTACATCCAACATGGGGCATGAACTCGCAACCCCGAGATCCAAGAATTGCATGATCTACCGATTAAGCCAGCCAGGTGCCCCTATAAATGTACACTCTTAGTCAACACAAGGAACCAAGAGTTTACATGCTGGTATCAGATAACTATATTTTCTACTTGGTCTATAACCAATCACTATGATATACTTTAAAGGGCTCTACATAAGAAAGGAATAGAGTTTTAATCATCAGAAACTTTCTACTTCTAATTTTACACAAAATTAGTGAGTCAGGGCAGAGCACTGAATTGAATATCATGAGAATATATAGAAAAAATCAGTTTCTGCTATCAAGATGTCTGAGGTGTGGCTCTCCTCAGATGGACTGTGATATTTTGCAGACTCTTCTCCTTTCCGGTATAATGCTTATCTGCCTTAGAGTAAGACTAGAATCACTAATAGTTCATGACGAGTGCAAAAATGAAATTCTTGGGCCCTTTGGTTTGCCCACCAGACACCACTTACCTGATAGCTGTTGGCATCCAGCCTATAAGCAGTCTCTGCATTACTGAACTCTGTTTTAGTTCCACAACTGACACCATCCCTACGAGATTGAAAACAGACCAGTGACATCCAACGCACCTCTTGATCAGACTCAGAGAAACTCAAAAACAAGGATCCATCCAATCATGAACAAGTTCCTTACAACAGGTGGACAGGCTTCTCCATTTCCATACTGAATAAGAGAGTTTTAGGATGTACCTTTCCACATACATCACACTTAAAATATCTTGAATCATTATTGCATTAATAAAAATAGCACTAACATATTGCTAGGGAAAATTTTTGCCAAACAGTTACAAATAGTAACCTGATTGCTGCTCAGAACAGTCATTCTTCCCAAAAGAATCATTGGGTTCCTTTCACGTGTCAGGCACAGTTCTAGGTGCTGAAGATGTGGCAGTAAACAAAACGTTAAAAAAAAAAACACCTGTCCTCATAAAACTTACATTCCACTGGGAGAAGGGCAGAAGCCGAGACAGCTCACAAACTAAGCAGAATGGTAATAAGTGAAAATAGAAAGCATACAGTGAATGCTGCGTGTGTATGTGCAATTTGGAAAAGGGTGGTCAGGGAAGGCCTCACACACTGAGGGAACACTGAGTGAAGACCTTGAGGAGTTAAGGGAATGAGCCAAGCTGGCAGCTGGAGAAAGACTATCTCAGGCAAAAACCCTGATGTAAGAGTGTGCCCGGTATGTTCAAGGAATTGCAATTGCGAGAAGCATGAGGCTGGTGTAGAGAAGGCGAAGGGGAAAAAAGAGGTCCCTGAAAGCCAACGTAAGGACTCTGGGTTTATTCAGAATGATATGAAGAACAAACCCTCACTTGAGGGCTTTGAGCAATGGGGTGACATGACTCTACTTAGATTTAAGTGTATCTCAGAAGTTTCTGTAGAGGGGTAAGAACAGATCTGAGGGATATTTAGGAAGATAATGCAATAATCCAGGCAGGAGATAGTGGTGACTTGGAGCAGGTTATCAGCAGCCGAACTTCCTTGTGTCAATTAACTTATTTTAGTTATAGTACCTCAACCTGAAGGTAGATAACTAGTCAACTCGTCTCTACTACAGGCCTTAGACTAGGCTGTCTTACAGTTATGTCTTCCCACATTCCAAAAAGCTTTACAATTCCTCATCCGCTGTATAAAATCTTACCTTCTCAGAAAACAAAACAAAACAAAACCAAACAGTAAAAGCACTAGAGACTCCTTTGGCAAGCAACACTGAATGATCAATTTCAGGGGGAGTAGGGAAACAATTCCCGCCTTGTATGATGGGTATGGTCTTCTAAGGTCTGTTTTACTGCCAACATTCCTTGCTTAAAGTTAAATCCAAGTTCAGCTCCCACTCTTACCAGGTATGTCATAAGACGGTAGTTTAAGAACAAAGATTCCCCCAGAAGCAGACGGAAGAGCAAACAGAGCCTCCCCATCACTGCCAAGCCAAGCTGCCGAGGAGGTAGAATTAGGGGAGAGTCCAGGTACTGCTGGAATTAATTGAGAGTTGCAAGGATCCCTGAAATCAACTTTTCCAACGTCAGTAAATATTGACTGCATCTGACTTTCAATTACCAACTCCTGTGGAGTGATTAAAAAGAAAAATCTGTTAAATCAAAATAAGCTGAATTTTGCTCAGTTCCTTTCAATGGCTACAAAAGCTTTAAAAGAAACAATTGAGCCTGGAAACAAAGCTGTTCTTTTTCATCAAGATTATTTCAACTTAAAAATGTGTCTGATCATTTTAAATTGTAACTATCAAAAGTATGCTTGGTAAGAGCTACCAAGAAATCCAATTTTCCTTCAATTTCTAAAGGATATTGCTCCAGCATTAGATGTGTGACAACCAGAGTAACTTGGGAAATAAAGGATATTACTCTTAACCAACTTACGCTCCTGTACATCCGGGAAGGGTGTGGTAAAAGTAATCTGTGCACTGTCTGATTGGTCAAGATCAAGATTATCACATGATTCTGAGTCTCAGAGACGTGAACCCCTCCAGGTAAGAGGCTGCAATTTTGGAATTTGAGGCGAACTGCATTATTCAACAGATTTACGTCCAGTGACTCTTCCACCAGCTCCAATGTATCTCCAGAGGTCTTCCTATTAAAAAAGAGACATTTGTTTAAACAGTTTATGCTTTCCTAACTGACTGTTGTTTTGAAATATATGGAAGTGGCTTCCAGATGAACTTTCCCAATTTCAAAGTTTTGGGTAAACAAATTCAGATCAACTTTTAGAATCTAAACCATCACGATACATTCATTTGCCAACCACAGCACCATATAAAATTCCAATCTTACTATATGATTCTCTGTTAAAATGGAGGCATTTCCAAACTTGATGGCTTATTTATTTAGGATGATGATACTCAAAGTAACTGAACCCCACTATAAAGAAAATTCACACCATGCACCCCCATTACTTACAGTGGAATGCCTCTACTATCAGTACTACAGCATCATACTACGGTGACCCTAACAAATGTGACTCTTTCCCTTTCAGTGACTTCCTCTTGGATGCAGGGAAGACCTCTTCAGGCGCAGCTCTGCCATATGGTAGCACTGGATCATAGAAAACACCGTGCTGGGAGGGCCCTACCTTCTCATCAGCTCATTTACCAGTCTGCCTGCATCCCTCCCCTGAAGAGCGAGTCTCCTTTCAGCAATTTGAGGGCAACCTCTGATGTTCTCAAGTATATCCCTTCTGTGTCCATCTCTCCTTCTGCCAAAGCCTTCCCTCAACATTCAAATGCGCTCTTCCCTGGCCTCTCCCTTTCCATCACCCCATTCCTGCCACTATCCGGCTATCACCATCTCTCCTTTCCCCTCCATGGCCATGTCTTCTCTATCTCCTCATCTCCCTCATACTCTTCAACCTGCCCTCTTCTTACCAAGGTCACCACACCAATTCCAGTGGATTCCTCAGTCCTGTTCTTACTTGACCTCTTAGTAGCATTCCCCATACTTGACAATGCTGTCCTTCTGAGAGTTTCTTTCTTGACTTCGATGATACTACCCTCTCCTGCTTTTTCCCTGTGTCTCCAGGCATTCCCTCTCCTTCTCCTGGACCTGACGCTTGCATTTTATTTCCTCCAACCTTGATTTTCGGGTGTCTTATCTGCTTACTGTACCCATTCTCTCAAAGCGCATCTTTTCCACCCCCGAAGCTGTACGCGCCATGGGAACTCTAATTTCCTAGGGCTGCTTTGCTTCTGGTAACTCACGGCACGTCATCAGCACAATTTTTTGGACTCTCAACCTCGTCTCTGAAAACCTGCTTCACCTTCCTGCTTTATGGTTAAAGTTGGGTCCTGGATCTTGCCCTGAGGACACCCCCCAGAGTCCTCTCTAACAGTGGTAAGCTCTCTCTGCCACACTCTCCGTGCTGGGGCCTCAAAGTGGGGCACAGCTGTCCTGCTTGCTCCCCACTGCCACTCCAGCGCCACTGTTCCTCCCTCCCTGCCCGAACTACTCAGCTCTGAGGCATGTGCAGCCAGACACCACCTACGACCCCTGCCCACCGCAGTTATCTGCAGGTCTCTTTCATTCCTTGAAGACTAGCTCCTGGCTCACTGTTACTCTCCCACACTTCCTTTCCCATATCTATATTTTTTTCTAATATCTCACTTTCTGCAGTTCCCCTCTAGTGATTGCTCTTGACTGTGTATACATACACTATTATACTTCCTCCATACACTTGCTTTGCCCTCCTTCGAGAATTGGAGTTCTCTGCTTCTCTCACAGCGGTGCTCCTTAAGAGAGCTATTCTGTACTCACAATTCCTGTCATCTTCTCTCCAGAGCCCAGCCACTTCGGATGTTTGTACCACAGTGGGAGCAGTTTCTGACAAACCTCCACCACGCAGAGGTCTATTTTCATTTCTCTGACTTATATGCAGTACTTAACAGTTTTTCACTATTCTTCTCCTTGAAATATTTCCCTTAGCTTCTGAGATAACACTCTCTTTTTGTTCAACTCTTATTTCCCTCCTATTCCTTCCTAGTCTCCTTATCTTACTAAATATTGGAGTGCTCCAGGGTTTAGTCCTCAGACCTTAACTTTCCTCCACTACACAAGTTCTCAACAGGGGAACGATCTACCCCACTCCTTAATAACATTTAATAGTACCTGGAGAACTTTTTGCTTGTCACACTGGGGAGGGGGTGCTCTTGGCCTGTAGTGGGTAGAGACCAGGGATGCTACTCAATACCCTAAAATGTGCAGGGCAGCTCCCCACAACAAAGGTTTTTCTGGCCCCAAATGCCAATACTTCTGGCAATCTCTAAGTGATCTCATTCAGTGTAATAGCTTTAAATGCCATCTAATGCCAGCAATTCCCAAATCTATATCTTTAGTCCAAACTCTCCACTGAACTGGCTACTGCCTCAACACTTCCACCTGGATATCTAACAGGGGTTTCAAATGAAACCTGTTACAGAACACCTAGACTAGCAAACCTGAAAAACAAAGAGACCAAAACACCTACTTCACCTTCACTCTTCTCCAACTCAATTAATGGCATCTCTGTAACTTCCAGTTGCTCAAGACAAAACTCTGGAGGTCACCCTTGATGCTTCTCTTTCTGTATACCCTATATCTGAACCAATAGTAATTCTAACAAACTCACCTTCAAGACATATCCACAAACAGAATATTTCTCACTGCCTCTGCCAATACCACCCTGTTCTAAGCTGCCAGCATCTCATCTGGACCGTGGCACCAACCTCCTAATCAGTCTCCCTGCTCCCAACCTTTCCCCACTATACCCTGTCCTCAATACAGCAGCCACAGCGATCTTCTAAAAACACAACCTAGATCAGGTCATTCCTCCACTTAAAACCCTTCAATGGCTTCTTCTCATCTAACTCAGAGCAAAAGTCGAAGCCTTAAAGTTACCAACAAAGCCCTGATTTGACCCGTGGCTACTTTCCTATTCTACCCTTTGATCACTCAGCTGCAGACTCCTGGCCCCTTGCCATTCTTTGAGCACAATGAACAAGCTCCTGTCTGAGGTTCCTTGCATTTTTGGTTCCTTTTTCTTGGAAGGCTCTACCTGAAAAATCTCATCCCCCAGATACCTACTTCTTCCGCTCAAATGCCAACTTCTCACTGGGTCTTCCCTGACTACCTTCTATGAAAGGTAACTGTAGGCATGTCCTGCAGGCATTTCCCTTTCCTCTCACCTTGCCTCCCTGTTCTCTATTCCACTCATCACTGGACAAACTGTATTTATTTGTTTTGGGGGGTTATTGCTGTTTATTGCCTCTTTCCCTCCAAAAGAGCAGGGACTTTGTTTTGTTCCCTGCTATATTCTCAGTCCCTGAACACTGACTGGAAAATATGAGGTACTAAAAAGTATTTCTTAAATGAGATTTGTACGTCAAACATAGGTCTCTCTTCTGAGCCTCAGACCTATACATTTCAAGGCCTACATGACATTTCTGAAGGGCTCCTACACAGATAACTTCAAATGTATTGGAAAGAATTATTCACATCTCTCCATCTTCTTTGTATTAGTAAAAGGCAACTTGCCCACCCAATATCTTGTTAGTCACACCAGAAACCAGGGAACTGACTTTGTTCCCTCCATTTCCCTTCCCATCTTCTACCTCATATTCACTCTGTCACCAAGTCCTAGTGAAACTGCCTTCTAAATGCATCTTAAATCCACCTATTTCTCCTTTCCTAGCTACTCCCGTAAGTGAGCCACCAGCATCTCTCACGTGGGCCATCATTAAAGCAAGCAGTTTTTTTGTATTATACCTATCTAACTGAAATCCACCTGCCATAGAGTAAAATGATTTTTTTTCTTTTTAAAGAAAAGAAAAGGGGTCAAGACCTGAGCTGAAATCAAGAGTCAGACGCTTAACCAACCGAGCCACCCAGGAACCCCTAAACTGTTTTTTTTTTCTTAATGCAATTTTGGTTATGTTAGTAAAGAGTAACTCTTTAAAATCCTTCAGTGATTACTCAATGTGCTCGGGGGGAAAAAATCCAAAACGCTTAGAAAGGATCTGAGGGTCCTCCATGATCTGAGTCCTGCTTACTTCCCCCCTCTCAGCATCTTCACACCACTTTCCATTTCGCCCACTGTACTTAAGCCACACAGATCTCCATCCAGTTAGTTCCTCAAACCTGCCCAGTTCCTTCTACCTCATGGATTTTGCATATGGTGATGCCGTGTGCTGGACGGCTCTGTCCCCCAATCCCCTCCCTGCCCGGCCAACTTTTCATCCTACAGATCTCGGGTTAAATGTGATATCCTTGAAGGCCTTCTCTGTCTCACTAATAACATTTGGTCCTCTCATTAGCCTCTCACAGCCCCTATACTTTTCCTATGAGGCAAGTATGAAAAATTTGTATTTATACACCTATGTCGCAGTCCCTTACTTTAGTGTATTTTCCTTCATAAAACTGCACCATCAAAAGCAGGTCCACACCCGTCTTCAAACAGCTACAACATCTTGCGTGATGGAAATGGTGTTGCTTTTGTTCACCACTCCATCTCTAGCAAACTTAGATACTAGACGTGCTCAGATGCCTGACGTGAAAGAGCTCAAATGTATTTGAAGAATTAAGGAAGCTGTAGAACACTATAAAAACACAATGAGTTCAAGTTTAAGACTGGACTTTGGGGCTTTATCCCATAAGCTTCATTTCCTCTGCTTTTAGTGCTGCCTGGAAGGGCAGCTCTCCTAGTACTCTGCGTCTCCCTAATTTTCCCCTGATTCAGATGTGAAAACAGTCCTCTTTTCCTGTCTATTACCGCCTCGGAGAATGACATTCTGGGAACAGCCATGAGAAGTCAGAAGTCCAACAGCCCAACCTGCCAGGGGGGTTGGCGAACACAGCACTTACCAATGAATGAACCTGTTTCTGGTGACGGCGAACAACTTGCCACTTTCCAGATAACAGAAGCCTCCCGCGCTCTCACTGTATTTCACGGCTCCAGCCAAGGCATTTGCAGTCCCTGCAAAAGAAGATTGGTCAGCCCGCACACCTAGCTCTTTAGGGATGACAGGGACTGAAGGCACTGAGAAAGCAGAGGGTGACGACTGACAATCCATACAAAGAGAAGGGGAAGAAAGGAGGGCGAAGTAGGACACTACGGAAGCTCTGATCCCGGGGCTATAGGCATGTGGACTTAGGAGTATGAACGAGGGGTCAGACATGTAGGGACCCATAGGAGATGCCCGAGGGGAAGGACCGGATCGCGTCCTCCTTAGCTGCTGCCGTACCAATGCCGCACACTGTGAATTCCCGAAAGTGTCTCGGCCTCTCGCGCTCAGCACCGCTGAGCTCCACGAAGCTCCGTTCCAGGGCTCCCGCCGCCGCCATCTTCCCGCCGCCGCCGCAAGGCTCGACGGGACGCAAGCAAAGATGGGAGGCCATCGTCACTTCCGGGGGTGGGGCGGGCGGAGTTGCGGACAGGTGAGGAAGCCAGAGGAGAAGAGAGGGTAAGACCGTTCGTTGCAAGGCTTCCAGTCAGTTGGCTGGAGAACGAAAGTGGGCAGGGAGGGAGTCAGAAGGGAAAGGGAAAACGCGAGCCGATTCTGCTTGCGGGAACTTTCGCCTGGCCGGCTGGGATGCCCCCCAGGGGGCGGTGCCCTTTTCCCGGCGACCTCCGGGAGCGGGGCGGGGCCGGGTTTGTTTCCATTTTGAAAACCCGGGCGCGGGCGGCGGTGGAGCTGAGCTTCCCGGGAGGGGCGAGGTCCGGGGAGGCGGGGCAGCTGAGCGCCCTCTGCCGGGTTTTCCGAGTTCGCGGTCACCCTTCCCTGCGTTGGGGTGGGCAGTCCGTAAGTCTCCTGGTCTCCCTTTTGGCCTTCGGTTGACATGTGGAATGGGGAGAGGGAATCTTTTGTATTGGAATCTTTTCAAGAGGCTGTATTCGTGTAATCTTGTGTAATGATACATATTGCGTTCGATAAAACATTGATACAAATTGCTGAGATTACCTAAATACTGCTCACTTGCGTACGTGAAGGGAATTTGCCTTTGCTTCCATTCCTCATCTGGAAGTTTGGAAGATATTGTGACTTTGCCCATATCTAGGGCACAATAGATGCCCAGAACTGGGGAAAATGCTGATCTTCAGGGGAAAATGTTTTTCTTTTTTCCTCAGTAGTCAACATTTGTTAAGCAATTCTTTTATTCTTGCTATTACCAGTGACTGCAACCTTTCGCTGTCATTCTGTTTCATTGATCCTATGCTGACCACTCCCGCCTAACTTTCCAGCTTGCTCCTAGGACACCAACGCTAGTGATGCCATCCCTCCATCCCACCTACTGTGTCCATTGTTCTTCCACCTTTTCACTGTCCCTCATTTCCTTGAGGTTTCCTTCTTGCTCTGCTTAAGTTCCATTTAAATTACTCCTTTGCCTAGCTCTCTTCCTCTTCATTATGCTCTGGTAAAAACTACAGCTTTGATTGAATCCAAGTCTGCAGCTGAACAGGGCTGGAATAAAATACGCAATCATACAGATGACTTCCTCTACCTCCATTAGGCTTCTAAACCTTGAGTGGGTCCATATTGCTGCCCAACAAACACATCGTACTTCTTTGTCCACTTATGGTCCAAGATATGAGTATTTCACAACTTCTCTAACCGGTAACACCTCCTCCCTCTTCCTCACTCTCAGCTTGCATTTTCACTTACAAGATTGATGCAATCGAAAGAGAATTTCCCTCACTACCACCTCTCCCTACCTGCCTTCATCTGTACCCACATACTCTGTCTTCCTGTACTGTTACCACTATAAATTGAACCGTCCCTGAACTTACGGGAGGACAACCTTTTTACATTTTTTCCAGATCACCTACTCAAGGACACCATTCTAGCAGTTATATCCTCTCTCCTACGTCTTCAACCCCTGCTCCTATTTACTGACTTGCTTCCCTAAGCACACAAACATGCTGTTATTTTTCCTTCTCACCACACACAGAAACCCTCATTTGATCTCTGCTTTCTTTAGCTACTATCTCCTACCTCAGAGCTGTTCTTCACTGTTAGAGCAGAATTCAAGAGCTTTCTGTTTAATTTCTTTTCTTCCAATCTCTCTCTTTTTTAAAATTTAATTTAATTATTATTATTATTTTTTTAAAAAACTTACATCCAAATTAGTTAGCATATAGTGCAACAATGATTTCAGGAGTAGATTCCTTAGTGCCCCTTACCCATTTAGCCCATCCCCCCTCCCACAACCCCTCCCGTAACCCTCACTTTGCTCTCTATATTTATGAGTCTCTTCTGTTTTGTCCCCCTCCTTGTTTTTATGTTATTTTTGTTTCTCTTCCCTTATGTTCATCTGTTTTGTGTCTTAAAGTCCTCATATGAGTGAAGTCATGTGATTTTTGTCTTTCTCTGACTAATTTCACTTAGCATAACACCCTCCAGTTCCATCCACGTGGTTGCAAATGGCAAGATTTCATTCTTTTTGATTGCCGAGTGATACTCCATTGTATATGTATACCACATCTTCTTTATCCATTCATCCATCGATGGACATTTGGGCTCTTTCCATGCTTTGGCTATTGTTGATAGTGCTGCTATAAACATGGGGGCGCATGTGTTCCTTTGAAAGAGCACACCTGTATCCCTTGGATAAATGCCTAGTAGTGCAATTTCTGGGTCGTAGGGTAGTTCTATTTTTAGTTTTTTGAGGAACCTCCATACTGAGGTTCCAGAGTGGCTGCACCAGCTTGCAGTCCCATCTTCCAGTCTCTCTTAAACCCGCTATTATCAGGCTTTTGCTCCTGCTGCTCTACTGAAGCAGCTTTTTTCAAGATCTCCAATGACATCCATTATATCTAACTCTGAACTCTTATTCCTTTTTCTTTTTTTTAAAAGTAATCTCTACACTTAATGTGGGGCTCGAACTCACAACCCCAAGATCAAGAGTTGCATGCTCTACAGACTCAGACAGCCAGACACCCCTGAATTCTTAACCCTGAACTTGACCATCTGCAGCATTTGAACAATTAGTTGCTTTCTTGCTCACTTTCTTCACACGGCCTCCAGGGCACCACACTACACTCTCTCGTTTTCCTCCCATTTCACTGACTGTTTCTTTTCAGGCTCCTTTGCTGATTTGCTTCTCTTTTCCCCAACCCTCTTAATGTTGGAGTGCCCCAGAGCTCAGTTTTTGAGCCTGTCTACAAATAACTCCCCTGAGGATTTCATGCAGTCTTCTGGCTGTAAATACTAGATTGCTACATTCTGATAATTCCCAGATGCAGATCTCCAGTGTAAAAACCTTTCTCCCTTGAACTCCAACCTTATGCATCCAACTGCCTATTCTTTTTCTTTTTCTTTTTTTTAGAGTTTTCATTTTTAAAGTAAGCTCTAGGCCCAACATAGAGCTTGAACTCACGAAGCCAAGATCAAGAGTCACATGCTCTACTGACTGAGCCAGCCAGGCACCCAGTCCCTTGAGTGCTCAGTCTTTGCATTCATCTGCCTACAAACATCACTGGGATTCCCCCACAGACCTCTCAACCTCAACATATCCAGGACTTAACTCATTTTATCTCACTCTACACCATTATGTGATTATGTGCCTATCAGTACCCAGTGACCTGATTTAGAAATCTAGGAATCATACTGGGCACAGAGATCCTAAAACCCTTGGAATTCCCTAAGTGATGAGAGGATAAAGGTGTCTTTTTTTATGTTAACGAAATGACTTTTGGAAAGTCCCTAGGTAACTTAAAGGTGGGGGCTGGTTGCCAGGGGAAGCAACCGTGTGATTTGAAGGTTGGAACTTTCAGCCCCACCCCAGCCCCCAATCTCTGGGGAGGTTTGCGAGGTTGGAGATTGAGTTCAGTCACCAATGGCCAATGATCTAATCAACCACGCCTATATAATGAAGCCTCCGTGAAAGCCCCGAAGGGTGGGTTTGGAGAGCTTCAAGATTGGTGAACCAGAATAAACCCATTGTACTGTGCCCCAAATTCCATGGGAACAGAAGCTCTTGCATTCAGGACTTTGCCCTATGTATCTCTATCTGGCTGTTTATTCATATCCTTTAGTATCCTTTGTAATAAACCAAAATCTGGTAAGTAAACTGGTTTTCTGAGTTTTGTGAGCCACTCTAGCAGTTAATCAAACTGAAGGAAGGGGTTGTGGGAACCTCCAGTTTATAGCCAATGGTCAGAAGCACATGTGACAACCTGAACTTGCAATTGGCATCTGAAATGGGAGCAGTGTTGTGGGACTGAGCCCTTAACTTATGAAATCTGATGTTATTTCCAGGTAGATAGTGTCAGAATTGAGTTAAATTTGTGGGATATCTGGTCATTGTCCACAGGAGTTGAGTTAATTTGCCTGGTGGTATGGAAAAGTCCCACACACTGGACCTCTGGAAAGTCTACTTTTAAATATCATGACAGTAGGGATTAGGTTTCAACATACTAATTTGGGAGGTGGTGGTGAGGACACAAACATTCAGTCTCTCACACTTCTTAAAAAGTTTCGGGGACTCAAAAAAGCCTTTCAGGGGCTCCCTGTTGCCCTGACTTCCAAGGTCTTTGTCCTAATTTAAGCTTATCTACCTTCTTTAAATTCTTGAATCTCCTTGAGGGAGAAACACACTGTCCCAGGTGTAGACTGCCTTGTTCATACAGTGGGAGTCTTAACTTGAGTCCAAGTGGGATTTGGTCATATCTGGGCACATCTGTCAAACTTGTGTGATGGGTTTGCCCGAAACCTACTTGCTAGGGGACTGAAAAGGGACTTGGGGAAAAAAGTTTGCCTTAGGGCAAAAGGAACCTGTAGTAGTTTGATTTGGGACTTAGTTGTAGTGGAGGGATCATTGTGAGTACATTGTGATTCGCCTACCTCCCTGGTTCCTACTGGGCTTATATCTGATGTCCATGGAGAGCAGAGTGGGGAACTAGGAAGACAAAAAGACTAAGTACATTATAAAATCTATAAAACATTGAGCGCCCTCAAGTACTGCGTCAAGACTGATCATGTGGAGGATACACAAAAAGGAGAACCAGTCTTCCTCCTGTGCAAATGACCCCAGAGCAGTTTTTCCAGTTTAAAGCCTCCGGCATATTGGAGGGGGTGCCTTCCAGAAGTCTGGTGACCAAAGGAGTGGGGTGAGTACCTGGGAAGGACTTGTGTCCTAGAAAGCAGGGGTGGTTCCCCCAAGGAGACTGGAGCCTGGCCAGCACAGCAATTCTTAATAGTAACTTGGTGGAATTACCTGGATTACTTGGAGATGGATTATTTCATGAACACACATGCTCCTTGGATACTCCCAGAAATGCTTGCGGGGCTCTTTAGCAGGGACTGAAAATATGCCAGCTGGAGTAGGTGGGACCAGAAGTCAGTGGAATTTGTTCATTTTATATATGTGTGTGTGTGTGTGTGTGTATATATATATATCATATATATATATGATATATTTATATTTACATATATACATACATATATATATGATATATTTATATTTACCCACACACATGTATATGCATATACATATATATATATATATATATATATATATATATAAATCTTAATGCTTATTTTTGAGAGAGAGGAACAGAGGGTGAGCAGGGGAGGGGCAGAGAGAGAGGGAGACACAGAATCGGAAGCAGGCTCCAGGCTCTGAACTGTCCACACAGAGCCCAGCGCGGGGCTTGAACTCATGAACCGTGAGACCATGACCTGAGCTGAAAGCGGGTGCTCAACTGACTGAGCCACCCAGGTGCCCCTCTTCATGTTTTTAATGTAATTGTACTTTTACCCATAGGTTGGGGAAATTTGGATATTACTGTATTGAACTATTTCACTCGTGCATGTCATGCTCTTAGAGTTCAGTGTGCTTTATTGTATGAGTTTTCTATTGCTGCTACAGTAAATGACCACAGATTTAGTGGCTTACATGGTTGCATAGGTTAGAAGTCCAACATGGGTTTTGTTGGGCTAAGATCAAGGGGTCAGTAGTGCTGTATTCTTTCTGGAGACTGTATAGGAGAGTCCCTTTCCGTATCTTTTCCAGCTTCATGATGCCAACCCTCTCCTTGACTGGTGGCCCCTTCTTTCATCTTCAAAGCCAGTAATGTCACATTTCTCTCTGACGTCAGAGAAAAGTTCTCTGCTGTGATTAGGTTGGGCCTCCCAGATCATCTAGAATAATCTCCTCATCTCTAGATTCTACAAAGTTCCTTTTGCCATGTGAGGTACTCAGTCACAGGTTCCAAGGATTAGTATGTGGACATCTTCCTTGGGTTGTGGGGAAAGGGGACATTTTTCTATGTACCATATTTACGATTTACTAAATATATCATATTCTCATTTCATTTTTGTAACATCCTTGTATGATAAATTATTCCTATAAGACAGATAACTTTTCTGAAGCACTTATTAAAAATATAGTTCCCATCAGTTGTTACTATCTTAACCCAGAGTTCAATCTTATTCACTAATAAGGACAACCAGGTGTAACGTGCCTCCTGGGTGATGCAAAGTGAAAGAATATGGCATCATCTGTAGAAGATTTTTAAACAACTTGATGAAGGTATTAACATACCATAAAATTTGCCCCTATAAAGTCTGCAGTTCAGTGATTTTTGTATATGTACATAGCTATGTAACCATCCCTGCAATCTAATTTTGAAACATTTATATCATCCTCCAAAGAAATCCAATACCCATCAACATCACTGCCCATTTCCCCTCTCCTCAGCGTGTGGAAACTACTGAAGTCAACTTTCCTGTGTCTATAGATCTGCCTATTCTGGACATCTTATACAAATGGAATATTACGTACGTGGCCATTTGGCTTCTTTAACTTGGCATAATGTTTTCAAAGTTCATCTGTGTTATAGTGTGAATCAGTACTAAATTCCTTTTTATGGTCAAACAGTATTCAGTTGTGCAGATATACTACATTTTTTTCATCAGTTACTGGCCATTTGAGTTGTTTTCCTTTATGGCTATTATAAATAATGCTGCTATGAATATATAAAGTATTCTTGCAAAAATGTTTAATCCAGATTGTGGTAGGTAGAATAATGCCCTCCCTGCCCCCACAAATGTCTACATCCTAATCCCTGGCACCTGAAAAGGGTGCCTTTTGCCTTACAAAAGGGACGTTGTAAGTGTGAGTAAGGTTGAGGAACTAGAGGTGGAGATGTGAGCCTGGATCACACAGGTAGGCCCTATCTAATCACACAGTCCTTAAAGGAGAGAGCATCTCCCTCTGAGGATGGAAAGGGACTGAGATGGAGCAAGAAGGCCAGGAGCAAGGAATGTGGGTAGCCTCTAGAAGCTGGGAAAGGCACAGAAACAGATTTCCCCCGACAGCCTCCAAAAAGGAATGGGAACCCCGCCAACTCCTTGATTTGAGTCCATTGATTTTTGCTTTTAGCTGAAGGGAGCTGCCTTGTCTATGATTATGCCCCCTGCAACCAGTGAGTGGCCAACATGGGAAGATCCTCCCCTCTTGCTTTGATCTAGGACAACTCTGAAGGACCATCTCAGCTCCAGGGTGCTGAGTGGGATGGGTCTGAGGCCTCAACCTCTATTTCTGCCCAACCCTGCTTCCCTTAGTCCCTTCCAGGCACTGTTCCTGAGAGCAATCTGCACGCAAATCTCTGCCTCCAAGTCTGTTTCCTGGGGAATCCAACATGAGACACATGCACATGACATCTTGTCCAAGGATGCTCAGCCAGCTGGGAATCCGCAAAAAAAAGTTGAGGGGAGAGAAAGAGTTTAGGGGAGGATCTACTCTAAGTTCCAAAATTGGTGATGAAATATTGAAAAGAACGTCAGCTGGGCATTGGAAGGCCTGCGTTCAAGCTCTAGCCCTGCCTCACTGACCTGCTGCTGCCCATCTCCCTGCCTCTAAGGGAGAGGGTATTGTACTTCTTTTTAATGTTTATTTATTTTTGAGACAAGAGAGAGACAGAGTGTGAGTGGGGGAGGAGCAGAGAGAGAGGGAGACACAGAATCTGAAGCAGGGTCCAGGCTCTGAGCTGTCAGCACAGAGCCCGATGCGGGGCTCTAACCCACAGATTGCAAGATCGTGGCCTGAGCCGAAGTCGGACGCTTGACCGACTGAGCCGCTCAGGCGCCCACAAGTTCTCTTCTGGCACTGAAGCTCCAGACCTGTGGCCCAAAAGCCAGAGACAGGCTGGATCTTCACCTTCATCTCTCCCTAATTTCCGAGTTCGAAACTGAGTCCCCTCCAGAAGTTCCCCAGGACTGAGGACAGGCATGTCCTTCCTGGGTCAAAATTGACTCTCGAGTTGCACAACTTGTGGCCTTTGGGACACTTAGTTCAGACAGTGAAAATTTCTTAGATGCTTGTCTATCACCAGGCTTTCCACATGTGCCGTATTCTCATTTCTGCGTTGATAACTTAAAATGTCATGCAATCAGTGTGCATGTTTTATGTAGTTTCCTTCTTTCCTTCCTTCCCTCCCTCCCTGCTTCCTTTCTTCCTTCCTTCCTTCCTTCCTTCCTCCCTTCCTTTCTTTTCTTTCTCTTTCTTCCTTTCCTTTTCTCCTTTCCTCCCTTTCTCTTCTCTTCTCTTCTCTTCTCTTCTCTTCTCTTCTCTTCATTCCACAAAAGTGTTTGTTAAATTGATGGGTGTCGCCTTACAGTTTCCTAGGAATCCAATAATTATAGTGTTTACAGTGAGCTTTGTCATTCCTTTTCTGATCTTCAACATCCATCAGAGTCCTTGAAACTTAGAAGTTACCTAAAAATGTCTGAAGGAATTACTAAATGAATGAATAAGCCCGCAAAGGAATCCTTAGGAAACTCAAATATCTTTTGAACCATTACTATGCTGCTGTGGGATGACTGTAATATAAATGGAATCATACTGCCATCTAGTGGTTATTTGGTGACTTCATTTAGAAGCAAAATGCAGAATGTTGCTAAGATTATTTGCGCAGCAAATTTTATTAAAAGATACTTTTGTAAGAAAATACTTTTATCACTTGACACTGTATTGTGAGAATGTCTTGGTTTTCTAGATCACCACTAATAAGTAAGTAGAAGTGAACGGTATTATAAATTGAAGTTTAAAGCTGATTTTCCTAACCTAAGAGATATTCTTTGAAAGGAGAATTTGGTAGTTTATAGATTTTGGATACTAACCCTTTATCCGATATGTCATTTGCAAATATCTTCTCCCATTCTGTCGGTTGCCTTTTAGTTTTGCTGATTGTTTCCTTCACTGTGCAGAAGCTTTTCTCTTGGTGAGGTCCCAATAGTTCATTTTTGCTTTTATTTCCCTTGCCTCTGGAGACATGTCAAGTAAGAAGTTGCTGTGGCCAAGTTCAAAGAGGTTGCTGCCTGTTTTCTCCTGTAGGATTTTGATGGTTTCCTGTCTCACATTTAGGTCTTTCATCCATTTTGAATTTATGACTCAATACCCCAAAACAAATAATCCAGTGAAGAAATGGACAGAAGACATGAATAGACACTTCTCCAAAGAAGACATCCAGATGGCTAACAGACATGTGAAAAGATACTCAACAGCACTCATCATCAGAGAAATACAAATCAAAACAACAGTGAGATACCACTTTACACCTGTCAGAATGGCTAAAATTAATAACTCAGGAAACAACAGATGTTGACAAGGATGCGGAGAAAGGGGACTCTTTTGCACTGTTGGTGGGAATGCAACTGGTACAGCCACTCTGGAAAACAGTATGGAGGTTCCTCAGAAAATTAAAAATAGAACTACCCTATGACCCAGCAATTGCATTACCAGGAATTTATCTAAAGGATACAAAAATGCTGATCTGAAGGGGCACATGCACCCCAATGTTTATAGCAGTGCTATCATGTCCATCAACTGATGAATGGATAAAGAAGATGCGATAAAAAAAAAAAAAAAAAAAAAAAAAGATGTGATGCACGCATGCACACACACACTGGAATACTACTTGACAATGAAAAAGAATGAAATCTACAAACACAAAGAGACGCCTGGGTGGCTCTGTTGGTTAAGTGCCTGACTTAGGCTCAGGTCATAATCTCACAGCTTGTGAGTTTAAGCCCCGCATCGGGCTCTGTGCTGACAGCTCAGAGCCTGGAATCTGCTTCGGATTCTGTGTCTCCCTCTCTCTCTGCCCCTCACCTGTTTGCTCGCTTGCTCTTTCTCACTCTCTCTTAAAAATAAATAATGAAATATGGCCTTTTGTAGCAACATGGATGGAACTGGAGAGTGTGATGCTAAGTGAAATAAGCCATACAGAGAAAGACAGATACCATATGGTTTCACTCTTATGTGGATCCTGAGAAACATAACAGAAACCCATGGGGGAGGGGAAGGAAAAAAAAAAAAAAAAAAAAGAGGTTAGAGTGGGAGAGAGCCAAAGCATAAGAGACTGTTAAAAACTGAGAACAAATTGAGGGTTGATGGGGGGTGGGAGGGAGGGCAGGGTGGGAGGGAGGGCAGGGTGGGTGATGGGTATTGAGGAGGGCACCTTTTGGGATGAGCACTGGGTGTTGTATGGAAACCAATTTGACAGTAAATTTCATATATTAAAAAATAAAAAATAAAAAAATAAAAAAATTAAAAAAAAATAAATAAGACGTTAAAAAAAAATTTAAAACAAAAGAAATCTACACACACAATGGAATACTACTTGGCAATGAAAAAGAATGAAATCTTGCCATTTACAACAACGTGGATGGAACTAGAATGTATTATGCTAAGTGAATTAAGTCTGTCAGAGAAAGATAGATATCATATGATTTCATTCATATGTGAATTTGAGAAACACAACAGATGAACACGGGAAGGGGAGGAAAAGTAAGACAAAAACAGAGAAGGAGGCAAACCATAAGAGACTATTAAATAAAGAGAACAAACTGAGGGTTGCTGGAGGGGAGCTGGGGGGAGGGATGGGTTAAATGGGTGATGGGCCTTAAGGAGAGCACTTGTTGGGATGAGCACTGGGTGTCATACGTAAGAGATGAATCACTGGGTTCAACTCCTGAAACCAAGACTACGCTGTATGTTAACTAACTTGAATTTAAATAAATTAAAAAAAAAGAATTTGGTGGTTTAAGTAAGTATGGGAAATGATGATTAACACAGTCAAACATATTTCTTTTCTGCAGAACTTTTCAGAGACATTAATATGATAGCGTGCTTTGTGAAGCTGCGAGAGGGGCTTATGCGTGATGTTTTCTAGACACTTTATACTCTTTTCAGGGAACAGCTCATTGGATCATTGTTTTATGGGAAAAAAATTCAGAAACACTGTTTTATTGTCATTTTCCCAATATGTTAAAAATATCTAGGGTGCCTCAGTGGTCTCAGTTGGTTAAATCCAACACTTGATTTTGACTCGGGTCATGATCTCACGGTTCATGAGTTTGAGTCCCACAGTAGACTCTGTGCTGATAGCATGGAGCCTGCTTGGGATTCTCTCTCTCTGCCTCTCCCCTCCAAATAAATAAACTTTAAAAATATGTATCTATTAGTGCACAGCATTTCCTGACTACGGAGCCTTCTTTGACCTTTATTTCCATGATATAGTCAGTTTAAGAAGCATCAGAATAAGTCAGGAGTTCTACTCTCCATGTATATGGATCTTAGTTTTTTTGTTTTTTTTTTTTTAATTTTTTGTTTTTAATGTTTATTTATTTTTGAGACAGAGAGAGACAGAGCATGAATGGAGGAGGGTCAGAGAGAGAGGGAGACACAGAATCTGAAACAGGCTCCAGGCTCTGAGCCGTCAGCACAGAGCCCGACGTGGGGCTCGAACTCACGGACCGTGAGATCATGACCTGAGCCGAAGTCGGACGCTTAACCGACTGAGCCACCCAGGCGCCCCGGATCTTAGTTTTTAGGTAACAATTTTTTTAATCAGAATTAGTATTCTTCCACATCAAAAGCTTTTTTACATAATCTGCTTTCTTTTGGATTCTAAGAATGTGGTTTCCTGCTCTTTGGGCTGTTACTTTCAATAATTGCCGTTAGTGATGGTGGAAATGACTCGGGATTCAACCACAATGCAATTGACTTAAGATTTCCTATTTCTGCCTTTTACCTATGTGCTGTCGTATTAACCTAAGCAACTAATTTATAAATTCCTGGCAGAAGCTTCATTTCTTTCTTCCTTTCTTTCTTCCTTTCTTTCTTTCTTTCTTTCTTTCTTTCTTTCTTTCTTTCTTTCTTTCTCTTTCATTTATTCTTTTAAAGTAAGCTCTATGCCCAGTGTGGGGCTTGAACTCACGACCCCAAGATCAAGAGTCACAGGCGCTACAGACTGAGCCAGCCAGGTGCCCCTATTCTTTCAGTCTTGATTGCACACCTACCATGAGCTAGGCACTTGGGTTAGAAAGACCCCGCTGGATTGAGCTCTATGCAGTCAGGGATCTTGTCCACTTTGTTTTCTGTCGTATCTCTCACGCCTGGCACAGTGCCTGGCAGTGACGAAGTATTCAGGAGGTATCTGGACAGAATACACATTTCCTGTTCTCTGTTTTTGAGGTTTAATAGACAAAGAAATACAGATAACAGTAAAGTGTGATCATTGTAGTAAAAGATATGCACAAGAAGGAGAAAGCATTCTAGGCTAAAAGTCTTGAATGTATGGAGAGAACCGGGTTGGGAAGTGGTTGAGAAGGATGGAGTTACAGTGGAGAGAGCTTTTTCATTCTTGCGAGGAGTTAGAGTTTATTGAAATGTTTCTCTTTACAACTCCGTGCTTAAAGTACTTGGTGAGGGGCACTCGGGTGGCTCAGTTGGTTGAGCCTCTGGCTTCGGCTCAGGTCATGATCTCGCAGTCTGTGAGTTCAAGCCCCGCGTCGGGCTCTGTGCTGACAGCTCAAAGCCTGGAGCCTGCCTTGGATTCTGTCTCCCTCTCTCTCTGCCCCACCCCCGCTCGTGCTCTGTCTCTCTCAAAAATAAATAAATGTTAATTTTTTTTAAATGTTTATATATTTTTGACAGAGAGAGACAGAGCACGAGCGGGGGAGGGGCAGAGAGAGAGGGAGACACGAATCCAAAGCAGGCTCCAGGCTCTGAGCTGTCAGCACAGAGCCCGATGCGGGGCTCGAACTCACAGACCATGAGATCATGACCTGAGCTGAAGTCGGATGCTCAACCGACTGAGCCATCCAGGCGCCTGCCCCCCCCCCATTTTTTTTTTTTAATTAAAAAATACTTGGTGAATTCTTGTTGTAGATGTAAGTTTTATTTCAGCTGAAATCAACTTTGTAAATATTTTTTTTTTTTGAAAGGTTGATTTGACCTCAATATAGACAGCCTTAGCATGTGTGTGGGCCCACAAGATCCTTGCTGAAAAAGAGAAGACATCACTGTAAGGTCAGTGAATTCAGGGGGAGCCAGGATGATATTGTAAGTAGTTAATAATTGCCCTGACCATGCTATCTAGACTGAAGCTCTCCCAAGGCAACGCTTAGTGCAGAGCCCTGCAGAGAAGTTTCTTTTAAAAAAGCAAAATTGTGGAATAAGTGAAGTATGTCAGTGACTTTTCACTTCCTTTTTTCATTATACTTTCGACCTGCTTCTGAAACCACCATGACTTCAGAGACCAGGGCCCTCTGATGGCCCCTGAAAGCGCAGGGTTCCCAGCCAGACTTGACTGTCCTGTGCTTTGGACTTATCCTTGGGTAGGTGTGCCCTGGAGTGTTTTCATTACCTTTTATGTAATAATTCCCACAAATTTCAATAGGTTGTGATTCATTTCATGCTTAATCAAATATTACTTGTATATCTTTGTGAGAACTGGTATATGATTTAATTTACAAAATCAGTAAAAGAAAGTCCTTGCTTAAACCATACATCCTGAGTTTTGCTTCTAAAAATACCAATGCTGTATCTACAAACCCAGCTCCAGTATATCCACACTGAGGGGCCGATGATAGATAAAAGCTTAATAAATAACCCTTTCCAGAAGAATGGGTACTGCAACACACATTGCCTTAACCCACAGACATTGCCTCTCTTCCCTTTCTTGTTATCTTGCTAATCAGTTGTGGGAGCCTTTTCTACCTTAATATCATTTCAACACAGTGATTCAGACTTCTGTTGGTCGACTGGTATTGGCCTGTGATACAGAATCTGCTTACCATCCAATTTAAAGGAATGGAACTCCAGAGGTAGGATTGAAGGCAGCAACAAGGAACCAGACTCATAGGTAAGCCCAACAGGGGGCAGTTAAGTCATCTCAGTGAAATATAATTAATATTGACCTTACCGACCAAGATCAAAGCTGATCCAATAAAGAGTTTTTATTTGCATGAATGGAGCCCAGAACTACTTTTCTAGGTAAAAGCACACAATACAGTTAAGCTAGAAATCCACATTTTAAAGTATAGATTTTCATTTAGTTCTGGACTCTTTTGAGATCACACCCAGATGCTCCCATCTCATCCTGTTCCCCACCCCCCTTTTTAAAAGTGTTTATTTATTTATTTTGAGAGAGAGAGAGAGAGAGACCGAGAAAGCACGAGCAGAGGAGAGGGGCAGAGGGAGAGGGAATGAAAGAATGCCGAGCAGGCTCCACGCTGTCAGCGCAGAGCATGATGTGGGGTTCGGTCCCATGAACTGAGACATCATGATCTGAGCTGAAATCGAGAGTCGGACACTCAATTGACTGAGCCACCCAGGTGCCCCTCATCCTGTTCTCTCTCGAAACTCAGGGCCGTCACTTCTTTTTCTGCTGCACAGTCACAAGCAGTGCCAATCAAACTGCCCACATCTTTGCATGTCTGCAAAATCATGACTGCAATAAATAATAATGGGAGATTCTTGCCATCTGTTTAATTCTTTCCTCCTTTTATCTGATCCTGAAAGTTATCTAATGTCTTTCTCCTGTTCTACTGTTTCAAAGACGTAAACGGTTCAAATCATAAAACTAGGAAGAGTTTTTAGAAGTGTTGCCCCTTCCTCATTTTGTCTGCCAAGTTTCAATTCAGTGCAGGTGCTGACAGATGTTTATAGGCAAATAAAATAAGTCATTTCCATGTTGCAGAGCAAAGATGCTCGCTAACCTGAGCGAGGGTTAGGACTATGATTAGAGGCTCCAGTGTGAGATTAGAGGCCAGTGCTTTGCTAATTCCCAGCCTTTAGTTTGTTTTAGCTCGCCTTTGTCATTGCCCAAATCCTGGAAGAATGTCTGGGAATTAAAAGTCAAAATGTACTCCTGCAATCTCGGGCCTGGCAAAGCTTCTATAGGCAACCGCAGGTCCGCACCCAGTGATTGTTTACATTTCTCTTGCATCCTCCAGAATCCTGCTTACGCACCACTTTCTGTTGAGTAACGGTGTGTGGAGCCAAGTCAGGACCGGTAATGTTCCTCGTCTGCCTTCTTGGGCTGGTCCTGACGCTGGCCCCTGACAATGCCAGGCTCGGGAACTATTTGTTTCTGATTTCCAGCCAAGAAGTCTAACAATTCTCTCCCTTCCTTCCTATCGCCCTCTTCTTCCTTACCGATGCCAAGTCTGGGATTTTCCTTGTCTAGAGACCCTACCAGGCAAGGAAATGAACTTTCTTGGGATATGACAGACTGCTTAACAGAAACTGTGCCCTTTGTTCTCATTCAAATGCCTTTTCCTTAAATGACATTTCTCTTTCTAAGGCTCCTGCTGATAATCTGCTCTAGCTACTTAATTTCTACGAGGTCCCTCTCAGAAGATTGAGGCGTAGTAGGTGTTGGAATTCTGATTGTTCTGATTGGGAAGCAACAGCTCAGAAAGGAAAAATAATTTGCCCAGGGATTGAGTCAAGCAATTCTATTAGTTGTGTCTAAATCTATTCTTTAAGGGGCATCTGGGTGGCTCAGTCGGTTAAGTGTCACGATCTTATGGTCCGTGAGTTTGAGCCCCATGTTCGGCTCTGTGCTGACAGCTCAGAGCCTGGAGCCTGCTTCGGATTCAGTGTTTCCCTCTCTCTCTGCCCTTCCCCCGCCAGCTCTCTCTCTCTCTCTCTCTCTCTCTCTCTCTCTCTCTCTCAAAAATAAACATTAAAAAATAATAAAAATAAATCTATTCTGAAACTTTAAAAATCGTTTTCGTTCCTAGCAACTGTGTCCAAAACAAAGGAAGCAAACCCTTATGTTTACCTACAGAAAATAGAGGCAGGTCTGGTTGTTGATCACTGATTCCACTATGAGTCAGAAAACTTATTTCTTTTGCACATGCTTATGGACAGCCCAGCCCAGCCCAGATGACAGTCTGCAGGGATACGAGTTCTACTTCCCACTGTTAACAAGGCGCTCAACCCTGGGCAAGTCACTTGACTCCTTCTCGTCTATAACATGAGGTAGTTGGGATTCATGGTCTCTTAGGTTTTCTTCCAGCTCCTGGATCTCCAGCTAGGAAAATGCAGGGATAAAGGCATAAGGCTAACCCATCTTCAGAAAGTCAGCAAAACATCTATATATAACACTGTAAAATTAATCTCTACTAAATAAGAATTTGTATACACTTTGGCTCAGCAATTTCACTCTTGGGGCTTTATCCAAAGGAAGCAATCAGAGATGTGCTTCAATAAGCAAGGATGACTGTCACAGTGTTTATTTTTAATAAACTTTTAATTTTAGCATGGTTTTAGATACACAGAGAAGTTGCAAAGATAGTACGGAGAGTTCTTCTGTACTCCATCCATCCTTCCTCCTCATTTCCTTCATTGTTAACAACTGCTATTCGTATATTACATTCATCACAACTAATGAACCACTATTGATTTCATTTTATTAACTAAAATCCATACTGTATTCATATTTCCTTAATTTTAAGCTACTTTAATTTTTTTTAATGTTTATTTATTTTTGAGAGAGAGAGAAAGACAGAGTGTGAGCAGGGAAAGGGCAGAGAGAGAAGGAGACACAGAATCTGAAGGAGGCTCCAGGCTCTGAGCTGTCAGCACAGAGCCCAATGAGGGTTCAAACTCATGGACTACGAGATCATGACCTGAGCCAAAGTCAGACACTTACCCGACTAAGCCACCCAGGTACCCCTAACCTACTATTCTTTTTCTGTTCTGGGATTCTATCCAGAACACTACGTTATTACATTTAGTTGTCATGTCTCCCTAGGTTCCTCAAGACTGTAAGAGTTTGCCAGACTATCCTTATTTTTTTTAAAGATTTTATTTTTTTCTTTTTAAAATTAATGTTTATTTTTGAGAGAGAGACACACACACAGTGTGAGAGGGGAAAGGGCAGAGAGAGAGGGAGACACAGAATCCAAAGCAGGCTCCAGGCTCTAGGCTCTGAGCTGTCAGTACAGAGCACAATGCAGGGCTCAAACCCACGAACTGTGAGATCATGACCTGAGCTGAAGTCAGACACTTAGCCGACTGAGCCACCCAGGTGCCCCATAAAGATTTTATTTTTTAAAACATTTCTTAAGGTTTATTTATTTTTGACAGAGAGAAGGGCAGAGAAGGAGACTGATTTTCCAAAGCAGATGCCGCACTGACAGCGGAAAGCCGGCTGTGAGGGCTCACGAACCTCGAGATCATGACCTGAGCTAAAGTCAGATGCTTAACCAACTGTGCCACCCAGGTGTCCCTTTAAATACTTTATTTTTAATTAATCTCCACACCCAATGTGGGGCTCAAACTTACAAGATCAAGAGTTGCATGCTCTTACCAACTGAGCCAGCCAGGCGCCCCAGATTTTCCTTATTTTTGATGACCTTGACAGTTCTGAGGAGCACTGGTCAGATATTTTGTAGCATGTCTCTTGATTAAAAAAAAAATCATTATTAAACTGGGGTTTTAGTTATTAAGCTGGGGACAAACTGTCTACATGAGCTTTCACCAATGATGTTAACCTTAACCACCCAGTAGAGGTAGCATTTGCCAGGTTTCACTGTGCAATTTTCGAATAATGTAAGTTCTAATATAAGTAGGGTGCCTGAGTAGCTCGGTTGGTTAAGTGTTTGACTCCACCTCAGCCCAGTTCTTGATCTCAGGGTCCTGAGTTTAAGTCCTACGTTGGGCTCCATGCTGGGTATGGAGCCTACTTAAAAAAAGTTCTCGAATAAGCTACACATCAGTAACAGGACAGTATACTCCATGAGGTCAGGAATTTTGACTGTTTCACTCCCCACTGTGCACCCAGTACCAAGCACAGTTCTGACATAAAGTGGGTGTTCCATGAACAGAATTTGTTGGATGAAAAATAGATTGGTTAAATAAGTTAATTTATATGATATGATGGAATACTAGTGGTCATCATAAATATTTGGGGATATGGAAAAAAAAACATTAATGATATATCCAATGAACAAAACAGATCAGAAGACAATTTGTATACATCCTATTTTCTATAAAGTTTGTGTGTTCATGTGTGTGTATTTATGCCCGTGTATGTGTAGAAAAAGAACCAGATGAATGTTGTCAAAATGTAAAAGTGGTCATTGGTTATTGCAAGGTTGAAGGATTACAGGGGATTTTAATTTTCTTCCATGTTCAGAAATGATAAGAATGGATTACTTTTGAAATTAAAAAAAAAAAAAAACACACAATAAAAACAGAGAAGTTTTGACCTTCAAGAAGGTTCTCGAGCAAGAAAAACAGATGTTTCAATACAATGCCCAGCAACCACATTATTTAGCCATGTATTAGTCTTTGTGAAGGAACTGAAATCAGTGGTGCGGTGCACGGAGGGTGTTGTCCTCAAAATTCTGCTGTTTCTAGGAAACAGGGTACACTAGGTACCATCTGTTTCTGATTTAGGGCATTAGAGTTGCAAGATCATGAGCTGTATCTTTGTTACTCTCATAACAAATTGTTTAAAGTTTAAAAAAAAAAAAAAAGTAAAGAGCGAAACCAAATGCACAGGAGGCCAGAGTGAATGGCATTATTGTATCGTTTGCTTTCTCCTCCCTGGGGCTTTGCATTTTAAAAACACATGTTGTGGTTTTTCTATGATTATCTTCCCACTTCCTGTGTTGTATCTCCCTTACTGTAAATATCCTTTTGTATAGTCATGCTTTTCTTTCTGTGTCTTGCATGTGTGTCTTTCTTAATACTTGCTAACTTTCTCCAAACTTCCAGTGTCTATTTTTCCTGATACTAATTCGTATAGGTCCAATGGCGTTTTTGCTCTCCGAGATTCTTGCCTTGATTTCGAATCCTAGCTCCATCTTTTATTAGCTGTGTGAGCTATGGAGAGTTGCCTAACCTCTCTGAGGCCCCCCCCCCCCGAAAATTAAGATAGTATTTTGTACTCAGAGTATTCCAAGGATTATGTGAGATTTAATGTAAATATGTGCTGGACCCATCCTAGTGCCGGTCACAAACAAGACTCTTAGCCTTTGGTATCCTTTACTTCCTTCTCACTTCTATACATACTCCATACTGTGTCTTCTATTATCTTTCTAAAATTCCATTAACGTACTCAAGGATCAAGTCTAACCTTTGGCTTTCAGGGTCCTCTTTAAATGAGCCCCAGCCCATTTCTGTGGTCTCAATATCTTCCAGGCACATTGTATACACACATTATGCTCCGGCCACACCAAATTACTAGCTGTTGCCTAAATACATGTTACTCTTTTCTTCTCTCCATGCTGTTAAGCATGCTGTTTTCTGTGTCTGGAAGTCTTTTGTGTTCCTGACAACCTTCTTTGTGAAGCCTTCTCTGACAGCTTGAGGTCCCCCACGCTCTCCTCTGACCACAGTAACTTGTTCAGACCTTTATTAATGTGATTCCTTATACAAACGTCTACATCATTCACTTCTTTATTCAACAAATAGTTATCCAGCCCTTACATTGCGCCAGGCACTGGAATGTATCCTCTACTTAAATGGTGGATTCCATAGGGCCGGGGGCTTGTCTCATCCACCACCCCCAGCCCCATGCTTAGCATAGGAGTAAAGCAAATACTCAGTTTGTTTGTTCAGCATTGAATAAAATTCGGGCATTTCTTTTTCAGTAATCAAACTGAAAATCATAATGCTACCAAGTACTTCCTCATTTGCCCTTTAAAGACAAAGATAAAAGACACATATTTTCTTGTACATGTAACATATTGTTATGCTTATTAACAATTCCAGGGGGCTCAGAAATATTCCCTTGCTTTGAATGTCCTCCATCTGGAAGAGTTTAGCTAATTAAACCAAAGATCACGGATGAGTTGGCCCCATTTATCTCCAATGGATGAAATCCTTTTCTCTCCAGAGGATTCTTCAGACAAATATCAAGGGTCAGTGTTATTTTTAGTAACATACAGTTTTGAAAGTCTTACATTTTTTTTTTTTCAATTTCTAAGTTTGGTAACACATACTTTTGAAACTTTTTATTTTTTTTTAAAATAAATTTATTAGCGTAACTTAGCCTATACAGAAGTATTTGTCTCAACTCTAGATGATATTGAATTACCATACTGGAGATTAAGGTAGTCATTAGTCTGAAAAAGAAGTTAGAAAAAAAATGCTTCCTGCCCTCCCCCCCCCCCCCCCCCCGCAAGCCCCCACCGTGTAAGTGCAAGATTCCTGTTGGTGATGATATACTGTGCAGATTGAATGGTGATTCAGAGAAAGCTATTATTATCCTTCCTTTTGAGGGACTTTTAATTTTTGATGATTAATATTTGTCAGTATTTCAGAATTTTCATTCCTTTCTTCCCCTCTCCTCCATTCTTTCTTTTTTTTCTAAAAAGTTTTTTAATGTTTATTTTATTTTTGAGAAAGAGAGCGTGAGCAGGGGAGGGGCAGAGACAGAGAGGGAGACACAGAATCTGAAGCAGGCTTCAGGCTCTGAGCTGTCAGCACAGAGCCCAGTGCGGGGCTCGAACCCACAAACTGTGAGATCATGACCTGAGTCAAAGTTGACGCTTCACCGACTGAGCCACCCAGGAGCCCCTCCATTCTTTCTTAATGCAAAGAAACATACGAGCCTTACTTTCTTGGATTCATTTGGATCCCCCTTGTACATTTCACAGGCCGGTTATGAAAATTCGTGTGTCGATTACATGCTGACTTAAGCTTAAGAATGAGAACACTTTTAACTTCACATTAGCAACAATTAAATCATGGCTACAAGAGTTGAGTTTTGCTGATCTAAATTCATTTTTCCCCCGCTAGTTGAAAACCATTTTTCCATTTCCTGAGTTATATCATGAAATTTAGACTGACATGCCCAGATAGGAAGAAGCTAAAGCAAGGTTTAGTGAAAAAGATGCTGTGTGAACTTGGACTATGAATAAACCAAATCTAACATCTACCATTACCATCCTCGCTAGACAATGTACAACAGACTCACCTGAATTTCATTAAAAGCTAAAAAAAAAACCCAATAAAAGTCAGTATGGGGCCAAAGCAACCCACAGAAGTTCATCCGGCCCTATTTAAGTGAGGCCCTCTTTCACATCCCTTCTTGGGGCTGTCCCTCAGCCTCTCAAGACTGCTTCCTCCTATCCCACTTTCCTTCTGGGGGGACAAAAGAAGGGAGGCGGGCGGTCACCATGGCATTCAGATCACTGAATTTGATAAACAGGTTCTTTGGTATCATGGCCCTGGTAGCAGATCTGATCAAATCCTCAGCTCCTGAGTGGTGTTTGGCAATCTTACAGTGCCCTAAAAATCAGAGAACTGTCACCAGACCCTTTTCTCATTTCTCTTCCCTGAGGCCCTCACAGCATTTCTATGGAGGTCATTCCATTCGTTCTTCACCCTCTGGTAGTGTCAGAGGAGGTTAATCATGTTTTTGTAGCCTCAGGTAGAAATACTTCTGCTAACTGGTGCTTTGGTATTACAAGGAGGTCCCATGAAATCCTTCACTGCACTTTGAGAAAGACAGTAAGACACTGTTTTCTAAAGTCCTTTGGGTGGACCCCTGGGAGACAGTGCAATTGTGCTCATCCTATACAGCTGGTGTTTTTTATCCGTTAGGGGCTCTGTGCATTTTATAGCTCATTATATAATGTTTCTCTCTTTGTGTTGCTTATCAGGAGACTCTGATCCATCTTTAGCAGAGACTTCATGACTTGTATCCTACTTCTTCTCCCTTTGCTGTATGTTTCTCATCTCAAACTTATTTTATTTTGCTACAGTACTTACATTTTTATAAGCAGCCATACATTCTTCTTGCAGGAAGATAGATTATAGGTAAATAAGTAAACATTTATGGACAGGCAAATCCAGAGAAAATGAGTTTTCTCAGGCCACAAGAGAACCTTGGGGCCTGCCACAAATTACCCAAGGTACTGTGTAGATTGTATTAGAAAATGCAGTGCCCTTTTGAGCACCATGGCAATTCTTAGTATGGATAAATATAGCAATGGATGTGTGAATTTCACCCAAGTCACGAAACCCAGGAATCGCTGAATGAATGGTAGGGCAGGAATCTAGGAAGGTCTTTTTCAACTTTTTTGTTGAAAATGATTAGACTCTCCTATGGGAGAAAGACTCAAGTGACCCAAAGGAAGTGATTTGTAGGGGATGAAACCAGAAAGTAGTGCCAGAAAAGGTCACCAGGGGGAAAGTGGGAAGTGCCAAGCAGAAAGTCCAAAAAAATAAATAAATAAGCATTTGTCAAAAGGCGAATACCTAAGCCGTCCAACCCAGGGTCACAAGCTCCCAGCAAAGTGGCTAGAATTTCTGCTGATGAATTGAAGGAAATTTGCAATAAGGAAAAATACACCCATCTGAAAAGAAATCCAGTTCGTAAGGTCAGCCCAACCCAAAACAACATCAGTGAACAGGAATTTCATTCTGTGAACAATACCAATCTTAGCCCTACAGTGGCCAACTCATTCCTTTCCAAAGTGCACACAGTTCACACCTATTTTTGTTCTGAAAATTCTACAGGGAACTTCTGAAAAAGTCCTGGACAGTCAGGAACCCTCAAAAAATGTGATCTTTGTTTTCTTGTACAGCTGCATGATGGCACATGTCTGTTAGCGATTGCCAACTTCACTAGAGCGCACAATGGGGGTAGTGAAACTGCCAGTTACCTCACACGTAGAACTTTCAGGGAAGGGAGGCAATGTCACATGGTGCGGTCTTACATTTAAATACCAGCAGAGAACAAATGCCCATGAGGCCTACAGGTGGTATGGAAAGCTGAGGAAATGGGTGAGATCATATAGAGGGTGAAGAGGAAGAGGAGGGAGGACCCAGGATTGGACCTCCAAGTTCTATGTCTGTGCTGGACTCTAGGTCCACGTGTCCAGCTGTCTCCAGTTGAATATCCGATAGGTATCTCAGCCCAAATGCTCAAAGCCCAACCTTGACCTTCACCCTCCTGGTCTTCTCTAACTCTGCAAATGGCATCTCCATCCTCCAGTTGCTCAAACCCCAGACTTTGAGTTACCTGATCACTCCTCTTTTTCTCACATCCTGTATCCAGTCAGTCAATAAATCCTCCCTCCAGGAGAGCTCCTTCATTTTCCACTTGTTATTATGTCTGCCACTGCCTCTCTTGTCCAAGCCATCTTCTCCTCTCCCCTGGATTATTATAGTAGCTCTTACTTCCACCCTTCCCTCCTCTAGTTTATTCTTTTTTAAAGCTTATTTATTTATTTTGAGAGGGGGAGAGGGGCAGAGAGAGAGGCAGAGAGAATCCCAAGTAGGCTCCACACTGTCAGTACAGAGCCCTACGCAGGGCTCGAATCCAGGAACCCTGAGATCGTGACCTGAGCTGAAACCAAGAGTCAGATGCTTAACTGACTGAGCCACCCAGGCGCCACCCTCCAATATATTCTTTCTTTCTTTTCTTCCTTTTTTTTTTTTTTTTTGACATTTTAATTTATGTTTGAGAGACAGAGAAAGACAGGGTGTAAGCAGGGGAGGGGCAGAGAGACAGAGACACAGAATCTGAAGCAGGCTGCAGGCTCTGAGCTGTCAGCACAGAGCCGGACCTAGGGCTCGAACCCATGAACTGTGAGATCATGACCTGAGCTGAAGTCAGACGCTTAACCGACTGAGCCACCCAGGGGTCCCCCTCCTCTAGTTTATTCTTAACTCTGCAACCAGAATGGTCCTGTCAGAACATTTGTCAGGTCATGTCATTCCTCTATTTGCTTTCTCTTCTCAATCAGACTGAAACTGTCTCTCAGGCTGTTTATGACCTATATCCCCAGCCCCATTACCTCCTGGAGTACACACTCATCTCATTCTGCTTCCATCACCCTGGGCCCTTTGCTATCCTTCAAGCACTCTGTTCTGCCTCAGGGCCTTTGCACTGTGATCTGCTTAGAAAGCTTTTCCATATAACAGCATTGTTTGCTTCCCCACCACCTACATTTCACTGCTCAAATGTAACCTTAACAGAACATCCTGTAAAGAAATAGCAACCTCTATCCTTGACTCTTCCAATTTCCCCTAACCTGCTTCATCTATCTATCTATCTATCTATCTATCTATTGCTGTATCTCTTATGATCATCTAACATGCTACATATTTACTTACTTATTTGTTTCTAGATTATTACCTATCTAGTAAGAATATATGGTCCATAGGAGAAACTTTGTGTCTCTTGTTCACTGCTTATTCCTAGCATACAGTAGACACTCAAATATTTGTTGAAGGGAGGAAGGAAGGAAGGACTACAGCATTTCTCATCCAGGTAGAGAAGGAATTGACTAGGAGACTAAGAAATGGCTTGACTAGGAGACTAAGAAGGTAGGAAAGGAGAAGCCAAGAGCATGAAGTATAAGAGAAGCTGCGAGAGAAAGCATGTAAAAAAATTAAAAAAAAATGTTTATTTATTTTAGAGACAGAGCACAAATGGGGGAGGGGCAGGGAGATCCGGAGACAGAATCTGAAGTAGGCTGCAGGCTCTGAGCTGTCAGCACAGAGCCCAAAGCAGGGCTCGAACCCACGAACCATGAGATCATGACCTGAGCCGAAGACGGACACTTAACCGAATGAGCCACCCAGGCATGCTGGGAAAGCATTTTTTGTTGTGGTAAAAAATATGTAACAGGGGCACCTGGCTGGATCAGTCAGTGGAGCATGTGACTTTTTTTTTTTTAATGTTTATTTATTTTTGAGAGAGAGTGTGTGAGCAGGGGAGGGACAGAGAGAGAAGGGGACAGAAGATCCAAAGTGGGCTCCACACTGCCAGCAGCAAGCCCGATGTGGGGCTCAAACTCACGAACCTTGAGATCATGACCTGAGCCAAAGTCAGATACTCAACCGACTGAGCCACCAGGTGCTCCTATGTGACTCTCGATTTCAGGGTTGTAAGTTCAAGCCCCATGTTGCGCATAAAGCTTATGTATATACATATGTGTATATACACATATATATGTATATATATGTATACGTATACATATATATATGACGTAAAACCATTTTAACATAGACAGTTCAGTGGCATTAAGTACACTCACATTGTTTTGCAACCGTCACCATTGTCCATCTCCAGAACTTTCTTTGTCTTCCCAAACTGAGACTCTGTACTCATTAAACAACTCTCCATCCTCCCTTCACTGCTACCCCAGGCAACCACCACTCTACTGTTTGTCTCTATGACTGACTACTCTAGGTATCTCATATGAGTGAAATCATACAGCGTTTGCCTTTTTTGTTACTCGCTTATTTCACTTAGTATAATGCCTTCAAGGTTTATCCATGTCTTGCATTTATCAGTTTCCTTCCTTTTTAAAAGCTTTTAAAAGTATTTTTATTTTAATTATTTATTTATTAAAATTGTGTTTAATGTTTATTTATTTTGAGACAATGCAAGAGACAGAGTGCAAGCAGTGGAGGGGCAGACAGAGGGAGACACAGAATCTGAAGTGGGTTCCAGGCTCTGAGCTGTCAGCTCAGAGCTGGATGCGGGGCTCGAACTCACGAACCGTGAGATCATGACCTGAGCCGAAGTCAGACGCTTAACTGACTGAGCCACCCAGGCACCCCTAAAAATATTTTTATATTTAGGGGCGCCTGGGTGGCTCAGTCGGTTAAGTGACAGACTCTTGATTTTGGCGCAGGTCATGATCTCATGGTTTGTGAGTTTGAGCCCTGCATTGGGCTCTGCACTGTCAGTGTGGAGCCTGCTTGGGATATTCTCTCTCTCTCTCTCTCTCTCTCTCTCTCTCTCTCTTTTTCTTTCTCTGCCTCTCCCCTGCTGACACCCTCTCTGTCTCTCTTTCGAAATAAATAAACTTAAAAAAAATTTTTTTTAAATAAAAATATTTAAAAAAAAATTTTAAAGGTTAATTTATTTTTCAGAGACAGAGAGAGACAGAGCGTGAGGAGAGGAGGGGCAGAGAGAGTGGGAGACACAGAATCAGAAGCAGGCTCCAGGCTCTGAGCTGTCAGCACAGAGCCTGACATGGGGCTTGAACTCACCGTGAGATCATGACCCGAGCTGAAGTTGTACACTCAACTGACTGAGCCACCCAGCCACCTCAATAAAAATATTTTTATATTAAGAAATTTGTTTTAAATATTCCATTGTATGCATACACACACACACATACACACACACACACACACACACACACACAATGTTTATCCATTCATCTGTTGATGGATAACTTGGGTGGCTTCCACCTTTAGGTTATTGTGAGTAAGACTGCTATGAATATGGGCATACAAATATCTCTTTGAGACCCTGCTTTGACTTTTTTGGGGGTTATATATGAAGAAGTGGAATTACTGGATCATATAGTAATTCTATGATTAATTTCTTGAGGAGCCACCATCCCATTTTCTACAGCAACTGCACCAGTGCACGAGGGTTTCGATTTCTCCACATCCTCATCAACGCTGATATTCTGTTTAAAAAATGCTTTTAAAAAAAATAATGGCCATCCTGAAAAAAAAAATAGCCATCCTTCACACATCCATTAGGGTGTGAAGTGGCCTCCCGTTGTGTTTACAGGAAAGGATTTAATGAATTTACTTTTAAAGATTAAAAAAATTTTTAAAGCTTATTTATTTATTTTGAGAGAGAGAGAGAGAGAGAACACAAGCTGAGGAGGGGCAGAGAGAGAGGAGAGAGAATCCCAATCATGTTCCATGCTGTCAGCTCAGAGTCCAACGTGGGGCTTGGATTCATGAACCGTGAGATCATGACCTGAGCGGAAATCAAGAGTGGGATGCTTAACTGAGCCACTTAGGTGCCCCAAAATTTTCATTTCTAAGTAATCTCTACACCCAGCGTGGGGCTTGAACACCCAATCCCGAGATAAAGAGTCACATGCTCCACTGACTGAGCCAGCCAGGTGCCTATAGATAGATAGATAGATAGATTTTTTAAAAAAGTAATCTCTACACCCAACCTGGGGCTCAAACTCACAACCCCAAGACCAAGAATTGCACGCTCTTCTGACTGAGTCGTCCAGGAGCCCCTAAAGGAAAGAATTTTTTTTTGAGAGAGAGAGTGTGGCAGGGTGGGGGAGGGGAAGTGGTAGAGGGAGAGAGAGAACCTTAAGCAGGCTCCACACTGGGCATGGAGCCTGACGCGGGGCTCGATCTCCTGACCCTGGGATCATGACCTGAGCAGAAATTAAAAGTCAGATGCTTAACCAGCTGAGCCACCCCGGTGCCCCTAGAGGAAAGCATTTTAAACCAGAGAGAGTGGTCACCTGTCAAGAGCTGCTCCGAGATCTAGTAAAGCAAGACTGAGAGTATCTGTTGGAATTGGCTCGTGGAGGTGGTGGTGACGCCAGCAGAATGGCGGAGGGTCACCAGATCGGAGCAAGCAGGAGAGCGAGTAGGTTCTGAAGGTGACTCGAGAAGCTTGTCTGTCCTCAGGAGCAGAGGAATATTATTTATTGTTTGTTATGCCCGGTCATCATATGAGGTGCGGGGTTGGAGCAGAGGCTAACAACAGACGTGGTTCCTTTCATGGGGCTGGCAGTCCAGCAGAGGAGGGGTAGATGGTCAACACGTTTCTTCAACTCCGATTTGATAAGCGCTGAAACCAGAAGCGGAGGGTGCTGTGTATATTGTGGCAAAATGGCGAATGAGGACGGGAGGAGGATGTCAGAGGAGGTGTCCTGAGGAAGTGACTCTCCAGTGAGTTAAAATTTGGTGTCCCCTGGGGGTCTGTCTTCAGGGAGAGAATGCCTTGGTCACGCTGACATGGGCATTTGGGCCTCCGTGGCGATCTCACCGGACCATTACTGTGGCCAAAGTTGAAGGGACTCAATGTAAGAAGTACCAAGAGTGTGCCAACGCTTCTTCCTCAGGCTTCTAAAGTCACGTGTCTTGTGAGTGAGGAGCAGGGCTGGGCCTGGGCGGGGGTGTGGGGGCATAGTGTGCTCTACCTATATCCCAAAGCAACAATGCTTGTGCTTACAGAGCCTCTCATTCAAGTTTTCTGTCAACTTTCTGTCCTGTTCAGTTCTAGTTCAAGGGTCAGATGGGGGAGTCGACATACGACCTTGGGCAAATTAAGCATAACTTCCTTGTGCCTCAATTTTTTCATCTGTAATTTGAGGACAATACAAGTACCTATTTCAAAGTAAGTGAAAAAACTCACGTAAAGCATTAGCGCGGTGACTAGCACATAGGAGGAGCCTGGCAAATGTTAGCTTCTATTGTTACTTTTACTACTCTGATTATATGCTAAAGCTTCGGTACATTAAGTGTCTGAGCCTTAGCGAGTCTACTGTTCAAAGTCTACTGTTTAATGAATTGGAATTCTAGTTTTATCCGTTAGTTTTACAAGCTTAGGTAATGTGTATCTGCTTCTAAGAGCTAAGGCTGCCCTGGGGTGCTGATAAGATCTGGATTCTGAATGGCTGGGGCTGAGGACAGACGTGGCCTGGACTGTATTCACCAGAGTAGTGGGGCTTCTCGGGAGCCAGCTTGCTGCCCTCCCTGGATGTGCTCAGCCTCTCCATTATCTTTCCATTTGCTGCAACGCCAATCCTATTTTTCATATACCCCCTGGAAAAGAAAGTGTTTTTTAAGCACCTGCATGCCAAAGGTGTCCACGTGTCTCTAGAGTTTAGGGAGATGTTTTTTATGTTTTCGTTTTTTTTGTTTTTTTTTTTTGCAGCAGTCCCTTGCTTCACCCAGTGGGCCTTCCGATCTCTTCCTTAGCAAGGCAATGTGGTGCTGAGCACCAGAAAATTCCCGGGGAGAGCCTCTGCCAAAATGCAAAACCAAGGAAAAAGGATAAAAGCAACAGTTTTGGACCAGGCTGGCAGAAATGGTAAACCCAATCTGCCATATTTGCTTTTTCTTAATCTAAAATAACAGAGATAACATACACAATGGACTTTCTAACTTGCCACTTTTCCCTTATCTTTTTTCCCTTTGTGAGCCTAAGACATCGTGTTCTTTCATATAACCTCTCTCTCTCAAAAAAAAAAAAAAAAAAACAAAAACAAAAAACCAACAACAACAAAAACAAAAAAACCCTTGGCCATTCCGTTCCCTGCCGCCCATGGAGAAGAACAGACTCTATCTGATATTTCAGCTGGAAGGCAGGGTGGCAGATTCTTTCCAATGGGGTGGCGACTTCCTCCCTACTCTCAGAACACACCCCTTCCCAAAAATACGCCCTCCTGGGCAAGCAGCACAAAGGGAATGTCAGCAAATGCCCACATCCCTTCCTTTTCCTTTTACACCCAGTGGCCTGGGAATGGCGGGCACGCTCAGGGAATGCACACCACCAATCGGTGTGCGGCCCCATGGGGCCTGTAAAGCGGCCTTGCTCTCATCTCTTGCCCTCTTGGGCCGTCTTCCAAACCAACTGCCAGATGGGATTGTCCTAAAACGCAAATCTGATCATTTCATTTCATCTACTTAAGAACTTGCCGTGGCTTTTTGGCCCACAATGAGGGTTCCCAAACTCCTGCCTGAGGTCTATGCCAGCTATATAAGAATCATTGTATTCAGATGTAGTCTCTAGAGTTTAGGTTAGAACCTGGGGATCTGCCTATGTTAGCCTGAATTCTTTAGGTTGGTAAGTGACAGTAACTCATCTCAAACTAGCTTAGGTCAAAAAAGGAATCTATTATTTCCTCTGACAAGGAAGTTTAGGGGGTAAAATGATCTCAATTATATCTGTGAGATTTTAATTTATGGAGGTGACTAAATGATGATGTGGAGACGTCAATACCATTGAAAGACTAAAGTATTAATTAATTTCCTAAGAGGAGAGGGTATGCTATGCCACACAGGACCATTTGGGGAAGCACGAGGTGGAAGGGAGCGGGGGTGGAGTGGGATCGTTGAGGGGGCGTAGACCACAGCCTTTGTTGGGATTCCTGCAGGACAGGCAAGGCAGTTTAGGACTAGCTAGTTTGAATAAATCAGGTGGCCTTTGGGGGATAGCAACTGTACCTGGTAACCTGTTACCGGGCCCTGGGTTGATTTAGGGCAGGGGACGTAACGTCTTGGTGGTGTGAATTCCCTGAAGGAGCTGACTTCAGAGCATCAACTCTGGATCTCGGGAGATGTAAACAACTTCAGCTGTTACTTTGGGTGCCAAAGAGACCGATGTAGAATCTAAGAAAACACAATTAGAACAAGAGCTGGCTTCAGTGGGAATGGCTTTAGCGGTGTGCTAATAATGCAGCCACGAGCTACATGTGGCTGTTGCACACTTAGAACGTGGGTAACACAAACTGAAATGTGATGGAGGTGTGAAACACATGCCGGCTTTCAGACAGCATAACGAAGAGAAAACTTGTATAGCCCAGTGATTTGACAATTCTGTGCGTTGCTCAATGCTCACCAGCATCGGTGTGGTTGCCATCTGTCACCCGCAACATTATTACAGTATTATCGACTATATTTCCTATGCTGTAAAAAACAAAACGAAACAAAAAAACCCTATGTCATTAATGATCTTTCAACTTTTTTTTTTAATGTTATTTATTTTTGAAAGATAGAGAGAGAGAGTGTATGTGAGTGCAAGTAGGGGAGGGGCAGAGAGAGAGAGGGGAACAGAGGATGAGAAATGGGCTCCACAGTGTCAGCACAGAGCCCGACATGGGGCTCGAACCCAAGAACTGTGAGGTCATGACCTGAGCCAAAGTTGGATGCTCAACCGACTGAGCCGCCCAGGTGCCCCTATGATCTGTTATATTGATTACGTTGAAAATAATATTTAATATTTTGGAAATATTGGATTAAATAAAATATAGCATGGAAATTAATTGCATCTGTTTCCTTTTACTTTTCTTAACATAGACACTAGAAACTTGAAACAGCACGTGCAGCTTGCACTTTGAGAGAGAGACAGAACATGAGCTGGGGAGAAAGGCAGAGGGAGAGGAAGACACAGAATCTGAAGCAGGCTCCAGGCTCTGAGCTGTCAGCACAGAGCCTGATGGCGGGCTTCGAACTCATGAACCACGAGATCATGACTTCAGCCCAAGTCGGTCGCTTAACCGACCGAGCCACCCAGGCGCCCCTGGTTCACATTATATTTCTATTGGACAGCAGTGGTCAGGATCAAATGTTCTCTTTCTCTCTATGGACTCTGCTCTTTTTACGTATATTTGGAATTCATTCTCTCCTACTTTAAACTGTCTTCCGTGTGTCTGCGAAAATGGCTGCTGGTATTTCCAAGCTTATAGAATTCCAGCTTCCCAATGCCATCCAAACGGGAAGTTCTTTCTTCCATTGTTCATATATCAATCTCGGGGAAAGACACTCAATGGCCCTGCTGATGTCACATTCCACCCCTTGGACAAAGCACTATTGACAGGAAAACAGGTTCCTGTGGCTTGTCATGAATTGCGTCCCCATCAAATAGGGGTGGAGCATCTGCGTGGCATGGGAGAGGTGCACTACCCCATATGATGAAAGGAACCCGTGGTTACTAATGTGGTTTCGTTACACTTCCCAGGTGATTCTGATGCGCAGTAAAGTTTGTTACGCGCCAGACCCTGGAGGTAAAACCCAACTGTATTAGTGTGTGTTCGTGGTGCTTATTAGGCCTTCTGTGGTCTGGTCTCCTGCCGACTTTAATCTCTTGTCAGTTCCCTTCTCTTTCCTAGCTATATGTCAACATTGTATTGTTTAAAATTTCTTGCAGCTCCCTAAACACTCCATGCTGAAAACATTTACTATAGAAATTGTCAAATACACATAAAAGTAGAGAGGATAGTATACTGATCCCTCCATATACTATCACCCAGCTTCAACAATTATCAGTGAATGACCGATCTTGTCCCGCCCATGCCCCCATTACTTTTCCTAATGGATTAGTTGGAAGCAAATTTCCAACATCATATTGTTTCATCTGTGAATATCGCAATAAGTATATCTATGGATTAAGGATCCTTAAAACAAGGTGATCACAATACCATTTGGACTCTCAAAAACACAATACTTCCTTGTTATCAAATATCCAGCAGGTGTTCAAATTTCTGTGGATTGCTGGAGCTGGTTTCTCTGATATCCAAACAAGGTCGTTGGTATGTCTCTCAGATTTCTTTTAACCCATAGGCTTCCCACCCTCTTTTTCTAACCTCGCAAGTTATTTATCGAAGAAACTGAGTATTTTGTCTTGTAGAGTTACCCACGTATTAGATTTTAATGGTGGCGACCTTATGGTGTCGTTTCACATGTTTGTTCTCTGCATTTCCTATAAACTGGTACTTAGATTTCAAGCAGTGTTGCCCAATAAAAATATCATGTAAATCACAAAGGCAATTTTAACATTTTCTAGTAGCTACATTGATCAAATGAAAAGGAGAAGATGAAATTCACTTTACTACTATGTCTTATTTAACCCAATATACCCAAAATATGAACAATGTAGTGTATAGAAAAGATCACGAAATATCTTGTGTTCTTTTTTTCCTTGGAGTCTGAGCAATCCGGCACGGGTTGGACACTTCCTGAACGTCTCAGTGCAGACTGGAGACCCTGCAAGTACGAACAGCTACTTGTGGCTAGCAGTTACTGGGGTTTTTTTTGCCCAGCACAGCTCCAGGGGCTACACCCAAAGTCAGTTCAGTTTTGTCAAGAATACTTCATAGGTGTACTTTCCCCGAAGGCACTTGGTGATATCACTTCACACTGCCGTGATGGGCAAGGAAACAAATAAGTGTTGACGAGGATGTGGGGAGACTTCAACCCTCACGTTTTGCTGGCGGCATGTAGAATATGGCACATCAGCCGTAGAATTTCCATATGACCCTGCGATTCTCCTCTTGGGCAAATACTCAAAGGAGGTGAGAGCAGGCATTCAAACAAACGCTTGCACACAAATGTTCATGGTAGCGTTCTTCACAGTAACCAAAATGTGGAAACAACCCAAATGTCCATCAGATAGTAAATGAATAACCAAAACGTGGCATATCCAGACAATGGAATATTATTCAGCCATAAAGAGGAACAAAGGACTGACACATGTAGAGCAAGGCTGAATCTCGAAAACATGCAAAGCCAAATAAGCCAGACCTAAAGGCCACAGATTGTGTGGTTTCCCCTATTTAGGTGAAATATCTAGAATAGGCAAATCTGCAGGGGCAGAAAGCAGGTTGATGATTGCTGTGGGCTAGAGGAAGGGGGAAGTGGGGAGCGACTGCTTAATGGGAATGGGGTTACCTTCTGGGGAGATGAAAATGTGCTAGGTCCAGGCAGCAGTGATGGTTGCACAGCACTGTGAATGCACGATACACCCCTGAATTGGACACTTTAAAATAGCTAAAAAAGTGAATTTTATTTTACATGACTTTACCACAATAAAAAAAGAACGGGTGATGTCTGGTTGTTTGTCTTTTAGCAGATAATGATCTTTGCCTAGATCTGTTATTTCACCAGGGGTTTAGGGGCACGGACGGTGATATTCTACATCTATAATTCCTTCGTCATATATTATCCGCGGGTACTTCTATCTGATGAAAATTTCCCTTGTCAGTCACTTGGTACAACGTGTACCCCCTCATGCCCATGCTTTTGCTGTGTCCATGGCTCTGGAACACCTTTCTTTCCTTCCCCTCTGTGCCTGGCTAATTCCTAATTCAGCCCGATCCTTCATGATCCAGGTGAAATGTTACCACTGTGAAGCTCCACCATCTTGACTGTAGCACTTACTGCCTTTATTGTCATTTTTCTTTTTTTTTGGTCTTTCTGTCTCCTTTACCAGCCTTTAGCTCACAAAGGGTAGGTTCTGTCCCCTATTCAAAGATTCAGCTCCAGTGGAATAGTGGGTGTTCAATAAACATTGGTGACTTGGAGGTGAGCTTGTTCATTGCAGTGGGCAAAAAGATAAGTGTCAGTCCTCTACTTTACATGAGGGTGCTGGCTTTGTATATCCGTGTAACTAATGGCCACAAATCTGGGGACTTAAAACAGTACATTAATTGTTATTTTATTTATTTATTTTAAATTAATTAATTTATTTTTGAGAGACAGAGAGAGATTGAGCACAAGTAGGGGAGGGGCAGAGAGAGAAGGAGACACAGAATCCGAAGCAGGCTCCAGGCTCTGAGCTGTCAGCACAGAGCCCGACGCGGGGCTCGAACTCACAAACTGTGAGATCGTGACCTGAGACAAAGTCGGAGGCTTAACCAACTGAGCCACCCAGGCGCCCTGAATTTTTAAAAATGTTTACATTATACTTAAAATTTTTTTTTTAATATTTATTTATTTTTGAGACAGAGAGAGAGACAGAGTGTGAGCAGGGAAGGGGCAGAGAGAGAGGGAGACACAGATCCGAAGCAGGTTCCAGGTTCTGAGCTGTCAACACAGAGCCCAACGCGGGGCTCGAACCCACAGACTGCGAGATCATGACCTGAGCCGAAGTTGGACGCTTAACCGACCGAGCCACCCAGGCACCCCTAAAATTTTCACATTAAAAAATTTTAAGTTTATTGGGACTCTGGGGTGGCTCGGTCGGTTAAGCATCCGACTTCGGTTCAGGTCATGATCTCGCGGCTCGTGAGTTTGAGCCCTGCATTGGGCTCTGTGCCGACAGTTCAGAGCCTGGATTCTGTGTCTCCCTTTCTCTCTCTGCCCCTCCCCCACTCACGCTGTCTCTCTCTCTCTCTCTCTCTCTCTCTCAAAAATAAATAAACATCAAAAAAATTTTTTTTAATTTTAAGTTCATTTATTTTTGAGAGAGAGAGAGAGAGAGAGAGAGACAACAAGTGAGGAGGGGCAGAGAGAAGGAGAGACAGAACGATGCCATCAGCCAAGAGCCTGATGCGGGGCTTGAACTCACAAACTGTGAGATCACGACCCGAGCCGAGATTAAGAGTCTGACACTTAACCGACTATGCCACCCAGGTGCTCCAAAACAGTACATTTGTTATCTCCTGGTCTGGAGTTTGGCATGGCTTAGCTGGATCCTCTGCTCAGGATGTCATCAGGCAGTAGTCAAGGTGGCCGCTGTACTGCACTATAATCTGCAGGCTCCAGGAGTGAGGAATTAGTTTCCAAGATCTTTCACGTTGTTGGCGGAATTCATTTCCTTATGGTTCTGTGACTGAGCTCTCAGTGTTCTTGCTGGTTTAAGCCAGGGGCCACTCTTAGCTACCACAGGTGGTAGTTCCCACAATTCTTTGCCCCATGACCCTCTCTAACGGCCCTCTCATGACATGACAGCTTGCTTCTTCCAAGCCAGCAGTAGAAAGTGGATCTCTCTAGAGTGTGCTAGCAGCCCCGAGCCTTATCTATATAATTGTAACTCGAATCACATTGACCACGTTCCTCTGGTTATGAGCAAGTCCAACGTCTCACCTGTAACCAGACAAGGTGTGACCATAGGGGCCACCCTAGGGCCTGTTGTCCACAATTAGCTATGACTTACTGAGAATCTACTGTGTACCAGACACTGTGCTAGGCATTTTCCATTAATTATTTCACTTAATCCTCAAACTATTTTATGAAATGAATCCTACGAGAGCTGATTTGTAGATATGCAAATTGAAGCTCAGAGAAATCGGTGTTTGAGTTGTTCAAGGTCTCACAATCAATGACAAATCTGACATGCAAACCCAAGTTTGATCCTAAAATCACCTTCTACCCTACATACCTCATCTTTTAACTAGTTGGGAGCAGAAAAATCTTAAAAAATCGTCCCCTCATTCCTCTTTCTCAAGAGTAACAACAGACATAGGAGACACACATTCTCTGCTCCTTGGATTCATATTTTTGAGCATAGAATGAACTCTGTCTGCTAAGAGGGAATGTTCAGATGGGAGCTGGCCCTTCTAGGAAATGTTATGTTGCAGAATTAGGGCAGGCTGCCAAAGCACGCGAACAGACCTGACCTGGATTTTCTCAATGCCATTAGAAGAGAGTCATAATACCTCCTAGCTATATAGTGAGTTGTCAGTTCCTCTCATTTTATTCACAATATCCCCGTGAATCAGCAAGGGCGGGGATTTTATATATTTACTGTAGGGATTATTCTGTATCTGCAAGTTTGTATTTTGGCTTAAAAACCTTAGTATGTTATTGCATGAACAGTTTCCTATATTCTTATATTGTCTCTCTAAATGTGACTTAAAATTTTTTTTAATGTTTATTTATTTTTGAGAGAGAGAGAGAGAAAGAGAGGCAGAGCGTGAGCAGGGAAGGGGCAGAGAGAGAGGGAGACACAGAATCCGAAGCAGGCTCCAGGCTTTCAGCTGTCAGCACAGAGCCCCACGCGGGGCTCGAACTCCCAAACTGTGAGATCATGACCTGAGCCAGAGTTGGATGCTGCTCAACCGACTGAACCACCCAGGTGCCCCTCTAAATGTGATTTTAAATGGATACTTAATATTCAATTCCATGGATCTATCCTAGCTTACTAAAATGTTTCCCTAATTTGGGCTATTTAAGTTTCTTCTTGTTTTTCACTATTTCAAAAAATGTCGTGATAAACACCTTTGATGGTCGAAAATGTGTCCACACATCCATATGCATACATGCTTAGGATACGGTCCCAGAAACGGGATGGCAGAGGACAGTCCCAAGGCTCTTGGCACATACACATCGAGACGTGTACCTCCCGCTTTTCAGGCGAGGCTGCAGACTCGAAGGGAGACTTGCCCCAAGTCACGTGGCCCACACGCGCAGCTGAGATTTGGACGCGGGTCTCCTGCTTCCTACAGTGATGTTCTTCCTTACAACTAGCCCCTCACAGTGTGCGCCCCCCCCCCCCCACCAGCACTGGTAAACCCCCGAAGAATGTTAAAAATCTGTGCCCCCCTCCCACCCCGAGCCCCCCCCCCCCCCGAGACTTTGTGGATCAGAGTCTGCATTTTCTACGATCTTCAGATGCTTCTATGCACATTGAAGTTCGGGAGTGCTGCTCACAGTACACCCTCCCCCAGAATCCCGTGAAGTGCTTTGGAACCAGGCGAAACGCCACTAGCTGTGGTGTGACCAGTTTCCCCTCAGTTTTGAGATGCCTCTTTCACGTTTCCTGGTATAGGGGCTGTGTGTGATGTGCCCACCTCATGAAGGGATTTGCGAATTCACTGTAAAACAGCAGGATATTTAACTTGCCTCCATATTATCTCTGGATGTGGCCAAACCCTCCTGCTCAGAATTGTACAAATAGCTTTTGGGGATAGATTTTAGGAAGTATTGTGGTGAAGGGGAAAGAGTATCACACCAAGAGTTCTGATCCAGGCAACAACAGATGTTGGCGAGGATGCGGAGGAAGAGGACCTTTTTTGCACTGCTGGTGGGAATGCAAACTGGTGCAGCCACTCTGGAAAACAGTATGGAGGCTCCTCAAAAAATTAAAAATAGAACTACCCTACGACCCAGCAATTGCACTACTAGGCATTTATCTAAGGGATACAGGTGTGCTCTTTCGAAGGGACGCATGCACCCCCATGTCTATAGCAGCTCTATCAGCAATAGACAAAGTATGGAAAGAGCCCAGGTGTCCATCGATGGATGAATGGATAAAGAAGATGTGGGATATATATACAATGGAGTATTACTCGGCAATCAAAAAGGATGAAATCTTGCCATTTGCAACTATGTGGATGGAACTGGAGGGTATTATGCTAAGTGAAATTAGTCAGAGAAAGACAAAAATCATATGACTTCACTCATATGAAGACTTTAAGAGACAAAACAGATGAACAGAAGGGAAGGGAAACAAAAATAATATAAATACAAAACAGAAGAAGGGGGACAAAACAGAAGAGACTCTTAAATATGGAGAACAAACAGAAGGTTACTAGAGGGGTTTTGAGAGGGGGGATGGGCTAAATGGGTCAGGGGCACTAAGGAATCTACTCCTGAAATCATTGTTGCACTATATGCTAACTAATTTAGATGTAAATTAAAAAAATAAAATTAAGTATTATGTTGAAAAAAAATTAAAAAATTAAAAAAATAAAGGAATGCTAAAAAGAAAAAAAGAGTTCTGGTCCAGCTTCCACCATTAGCAAGCTGGGTGACCTTGGAGAGCTGTTGGGTTATTCTTTATTGAATTAGCTACTCTGATGAGAACACACTTTGTTGATCACGAGGCGATGGGCATATCTGTGGGGAGCCTGTATTTAGACATCATCTTCCTTGTGAAAGAAATGAAGGTGTTTAGACCAGATGATGCTTAAGGCAAATATTCAGAGGACGGAAGACATCCTTCTGAAGAAGCCTACTTTAGGTTGGACCCCCCCCCCCCTTGTGCTCTGCAGGGATATGACAGAGCGTTCTGAGTCAAATCAGGATGGGTACCAGCGAGCGCTGGAGTAATTGATCTTCAGAGTCTCATCTAAATCTAAAAACGTATGATCTTATACCATTTCAACATGAAAAAGAGAATCAGAATTCTAGCATTAGCTGGTCATTTTATGCATCTACCTGTCCTCAGGAAAGAGAGCAGCTTGTCTCTCCTTTTAAGAATTTGGATTTCTTTCAAATCCCGTTTCTGGGATTAGAGTCTTTCTTTTTGTTGCGATTCAATTAATTTCATATGCCTTAAGCACATTAAGCAATCAGAGACCAGGCTTGGGTCTTCCCAATCAGATGTAATTACTGGAGTCCCTGATCTCTGGTTCGTTTTCCTTTCTGCTCTCCGCACATTATCTTTCTTAGAGGAAGGAAGTTAAAGGCTTTATATAGTTCTCTCTGTTTTGCAACCGCATTTCTCAAACTTAGAATTGCACATCCTTATGCCTAAATAAGTGACCATGATTCAGCCTCTTGGAAAACCAGATACTTAAAGGAGTTTGTCACATGCAGCAGATTCAAAGAAATGGTCAGTGATGGCCCTTTACCTTGAAAGTCACAGTAATGGCCTCAGAAAAAAGAAAACATATTTTTGAGACTAAAATCCAAACCTTTTCTTTTGTTTTAATGTATTACATAATCCATTTTCTTGTAATAAATAAGATTATTTAATCATTTTTTTTTTCGCTTACAGCGCCTTTGATATAGGTGGGGGTGTTAAATTGAGATTAAAAAAATTTTTTTTGAGTTTTTGTTTTTTTTTAAAGTTCATTTATTTTGAGAGACAGAGCGAGTGGGAGAGGGGCAGAGGGACAGAAGGAGAAAGAGAATCCTAAGCAGGCTCTGCAATGTCAGTGCAGAGAGAGCCCGATGTGAGGCTTGAGCTCACGAACCATGAGATCGTGGATGGAGCCGAAGCTGGACGTTTAACCGACTGAGCCACCCAGGTGCCCCAAATCGAGCTTTTTTGATATTGAAAGGTCAGTATTTGTAAAACCCCCAGGTTCTAAGAGGAAAAAGGAAAAAAAAAAAAAAAAGAGCATTTCTATTACTTTCAACAGCAGAATATTTGCACAAGGGTCTATTATTTAATGCCCCTTATTTAGGCACTGGTGGGAAATTACTCATTCATTTCACACATGTTCAGTAAAAGCTTACTAGATGTCAAGCACACTTCGAGGTCCCAGGTGAAGGATGTGGCTCCTGCCATCAAGGAGCTTAGAAGGGAGTGGTGTACTGGGTGCTGGTATAGGGTAAGCACAGGAACTGTGAAGATATTCACAGGCAGACAATTCGTCCTAAGGGGTTGAGGAAAGCTCCCTAGAAGAGATGTGCCTTGGGTTGAGGAGGAGATAGTCAGAGGCTCAAGGGAGTGACGTACATTTCAAGCAGAGGGAACAGCAAATGTGAGGGAAGAGCAAATCAAAGGTGCAGAGGCAGTTGAGAGCACAGGAAAGAATTAAGCATGCCTGGATCATGAAGAGCATGAGGAAGACGGGGGAGATACAGGAGTGGGTGGCAAACACACAATGTGGCACTGGCTGAAATAAATCAGGCCGGCTGAGCCAAAGCCTCCAACGTATAAAGATTTCAGAGAGTAGAGTTACTTTACAAGCATTTTAGAAATGATCCCTGTGAGGAGTGAAATTTAGTTTGGAGAAGGCACCATATCAAGAAATCCGTTGGCATTACCCCAAAGAAGAGACTATATTTTTCCTTTGGCTTGGGCATAGTCCCCCCTCCCCGCCCCCTTTGAGTGTGACTGCTTCATCTTTCTTTGGAAGAAAATAAAGTCTCAGCACAGGCAGCGTTTGATGCACTGCTCATTTGATCTGGTTGATTCAGGAAACAGATGCATCCTCTTGGTCTCAGCACAAATTGTTGGGGTTTCTTTTTTCTGGTTTCACCAAAGCCAGATCTATGTCTCTATCAGCACAGAGGAAAAAAGTAATTACTGAAGTATTAGTGTGATTATTATTTCCTGATATGAATTCCTGCATTCCTTACTTGTATCTGGTCCTCTCCCTCGGCTGCAGTTAGAAAATTTAAAAACAAATTCTTCTTGGACAAAGCCTATATTGATTATTTTTAAACCTCGTTTGCATTAGAGGACTCTTTTGAGAATTTAATGAAAAAGAAAAAGCCCTCTCCTCGGAAGGCTTCGCATTTTCTCACGCTTACAAAATGGAACACGGTTTCAAGAGCTTCACAAACCTCTTGAAGCCCCCCGAGGACACTTGCGGAATCTGTAGACCCTGGTTAAGGACCTCCGGTCTGTACAGCAAAAAATAAAATGGAAGAGCTGCTCGCTGAGACTGGACGGTGACAGCTGTCTGCTAATTAAGGCAGTATATTTTGGGAGGTCAGAATAAACCCGAATTGTATTTCCCGTATAGTTGCTGGAGGCTCTGCTATCACATTGACTCAGTGGGTGGACCTCAGCTTTCCCAACCCCCCCACCTCCATGCCAACCCAAACCCGAGTGAAGGTCCCAGAGAGAGGAGGAAGAGAAGCCAGAAGCCACTTGAGGCTTTTCATTTTGTTGTTTTTAAATTTTTAATGTTTATTTTTGAGAGAGAGAGAGAGGGAGGGGAGAGAAAGAGAGTGCCCAAGTGGGGAAGGGGCACAGAGAGAAAGGGGACAGAAGATCCGCAGCAGGTTCTTTGCTGACAGCGGACAACCCGATGTGGGGCTTGAACTCACCAACTGGGAGATCACGACCTGAGTGGAAGTCAGACATTTAACCGACTAAGCCACACAGGCATCCCTAGACTTTTCATTTTCTAAAGTCAAGTCCATGGCCTTGGAGTTAGAAGAGCTGCTTTTTCATCTTAGCTCTCCCACTTTCTTATGCAATCTTGTCAAGTGATTATAATTTTTCCAGTATCCGCTTCCTCATCTGTAAAGTGGGCCTCACAACAAGACTTAGTGAGAGTGTTTGCCAGACATCTGGTTCCTAGACGGTGCTTGACAACTGGTAACTGAAATTCAGTTCTTCTAGCACAGAGTAGAACCTTTCAGAGAACCTCAGTATTGAAAAACGTATGGTGTGGGGACTTCCGGTTTCTGGTTCCAGCATGTAGGGAACTTAGACATTGCCATTCTGTCCTAACAAGGAAAACGCTGAACGCACTGAAAAATCCACAACTTTTCTTAGATCGGTCAAAGAAATGAGGTCACAGAGCAAACTGCTGTTCCCCAAACTGGAAAGACAGTTGCACACAGAGAGTCACAACTTCCAGGGGCAGAACTTGCCATGGGAAGCAGGGCCAGGGTAGAGAAACCTGAACTGTAATGGGCAAATTGCTCAGTGTGGTCAACTCTGAGAGTTAAAAAACTCCAGGGGGACTCATTCATGGCGGGGTGGGGGGGGGGAGTGGGTGGTGGCGGGGGAGGCTATTTTGGTGAGTTTTACCTTCAGGAGTTCTATCAGGTCCTCACAGTACATACTGGAGAAAAGTACTCATACTTCTGGCAGGTGGAGGGAAAAAGGAGCCATTTTGAAATCTGTCAGAACATTCTGTTGTTCTTAACAGGGCCTGCTCTCAGGAGAAACTTTTGCCAGAGCTTAACCTATTGGGGTTTTAGCGGAGCCTTAACCTGCCTGGGGCAAGAGCAATACATAACTCCGTCTCTTCCAGGAGGAAGGATGGGGGAAGGAACTGAGAAGCGCCGGTGAAGTTCACAGTCCAGGGGCACAGGCTCACCAAAGGACAGAGACCTCACTGGAGGGTTCTAGAATATGTCCCCTCCACCTACACCTTACCGCCTCGTCACTAAGGGTCTGCTCATTGTAATTCCTTTTACCCAGCGCATCATGTCCATCCTTCAGCAACAACAAGCATACTAACGGGCAAAAAACACGGTTTGAAGAGAACTGAGCCAGCATCAGAACCAGAGGCAGATATGGTAGGAATGTTGGAATTATCAGAGCAGGAATTTTTAAAAGCTATGATTAATATGCCAAGGGCTTTAGTGGCAAAGGCGTCCCACATGCAAGAACAGACAGATAATGTAAACAGAAATAAAAATTCTACAAAGAATGAAATGAACTGCTAGCAATAAAGAAAACACTGGGACCAAAATGAAGAATGTCTCTCGTGGGCTCATGAGTAGACAGGACGCGGCTGAGGAAAGAATCTCTGAGCCTGAGGATATGACGATAGAACCTTCCAAAACTGAAAGGCAGAGAGAACAAAAGACCGAAAAAAGCAACAGAATAGAATATCCAAGAAACGTGGGACGATTACAAAAGGTTTGGCATACATGTAATGGGAATATTAGAAGGAGCAGGGAAAAAGGAACAGAAGCAATATTTAAAGCAACAACGACTGAGAAATTTCCCTAAGTTCATGTCAGACCCCAGCCCACAAGCAGCCAGAGAACACCAACCAGGAAAAATGACCAAAAAAACTATGTGTAAAGTATCATATTGAAACATCAGAAAATTGCAGATAAAGAAAAAATCTTGAAAGAAGCCAGAAAGAAGACAAACAAACAAGCAAACAAACAAACCAAAACCGTTATCTAAAGAGGAGCGAGGCACCTGGGCAGCTCAGTTGGTTAAGCATCCGACTCTTGATCTCTGTTCAGGTCACGATCTCACAGTTTGCAAGTGAGAGCCCTGCCTGGCGCTCTGTGCTGAGAGCACGGAGCCTGCTTGGCATTCCGTCTCTCCCTCTCTCTGCCTCCCCCCCCCCCCCCCCCCCCCAAAAAATAAATAAATAAACTTTAAGAAAATAAAGAAGGGCAAAGATGAACATTACATCCAACTTCTCTGAAGCCATGTAAGCAAGAAGAGTGAAGTATTTAGAGTGCTCAGAGAAAACCCCCCACCAATCTAGCATTCTGTACCCCCCCAAATTGCCCTTCAAAAGTGAAGGAGAAATCACGACTTTCTCACACAAACAGAAGTTGAGAGGACTTGTTGCTAGTAGACCTGCCTTGCGAGAAATGTTAAGAGGAGTTCTTCAGAGAGAAGGAAAGCGATGCAGGTCCGAATCTCAATCTATACAAAGAAAGGGAAAGCATTGGAGAATAAGCAAAAGTAAAACAAACGCTTTTATTTTTTCTTATTCTTAACTGATGTCATAGGGAATAGTTGGTTCAAAATAACAGCAACATGTTTGATTATGTATGCTCATGTACGTATGCATGCTTGCACGTGCTTATGTGTAAGTGAAATGAATGCAAGCAATGATATAAGAGATTGGAGGGAGGAATTAGGAATATTTGGTTATGATAAGGTGCTTGCACTACTTCCGAAGGAGTATGGGGCTTTTGGAGAGTGGACTGGGGTTAGTTGTAAATGTAATATTGCGAACTCTAGGAAAACTGCGACAAAAAGTTTTTAAAAAGTGTAACGGATATGCTAAGAAAGGAGAGAAAATGGAATCGTAAAATGTTCAGTTAAAACCACAGAAGGCAGAAGAAGTATGAAAGTAAAAACAGGAATAAGAACACGAGTAATAAATAGACAAAGGTGACAGATATTGTAGGTGTTAATCCAAATATACCAGTAATCACCTTAAACATCAATGGTCCAAATGCACCAATTAAAACATAGAGCTGGTCAGAGTGGATCGGAAGATAAGACCGTTTTGTCTATAAGAAACCCATTTAAATTTTTTTAAGTTTATTTTTTTATTTTGAGAAAGAGAGAGGGAGAGCATGAGCACACTGGGGAGGGGCAGAGAGAGAGGAAGGGAGAGAGAAGCCCAAGCAGGCTGTTCGCTGTTAGTGCAGAGCCTGACATGGAGCTCAATCTCACTAACCTGAACCAAAATCAAGAGTCAGATGCTTTTTTTTTTTTAACGTGTATTTATTTTTGAAGGAGAGAGAGGCAGAGTGTGAGTGGGGGAGGGACAGAGAGAGAGGGAGACACAGAATCCAAAGCAGGCTCCAGGCTCTGAGCTGTCAGCACAGAGCCCGACGCGGGGCTTGAACCCACGAACTGCCAGATCATGACCTGAGCCCAAGTTGGTCGCTCAGCTGACTGAGCCACCCAGGCACCCTCCATTTTAAGTATAAAGATGTATATAGATTAAAAGCAAAGGGATGGAGAAAGATATATCATGCTAATATGAATCAAGAGAAAGTGGGAGTAGCTATATTAATTTCAGACAGATCAGATTTTAGACCCAGGGATTACATAATGTTAAAGGGGTCACTACTCTAAAAAGACACACGATCCTTAATGTGTATGCACCTAACGACAGAGTAGCAAAATATGTGAGGCAAAAACGGACAGAATTGCAAGGAGAAATAGAATCCTGGGTTTATTATTATAGTTGGACACTTTAACAACCCTTTATCAGTAACGTACAGAACCAACAAACAGAAATTCAGTGAGGACAGGGGTGAACTCAACAAAACCATCAATCAACTGGATATAACTGACATCTATACCCTGCCTCATCCAACAACAGATTACATGTTCTTTCTCAAGCTCATGTGGAACATTCACCAAAATAGACTACATTCTGGACCATAAAACACACCTTGGCAAAGCTACGTTTAGACTACAACACATTCTTAAATTATACATAGTCAAAGAAGAAATCTTAAGAGAAATTAAAAAATATTTTGAACTCAATGAAAATGAAACCACAACTTATCAAAATGTGTGGGATGCAGTGAAAGCAAGGTTTAGAGGGAAATTTATAGCATTGAATGCATACATTAGGAAAGAAGAGGGGCGCCTGGGTGCCTTAGTCAGTTAAGCATCTGACTTCGGCTCAGGTCACGATCTTGCAGTTCATGGGTTCGAGCCCCTCATTGGGCTCTATCCTGACAGCTCAGAGCCTGGAGCCTGCTTCAGAGTCTGTGTCTCCCTCTCCCTCTGCCCAACCCCCCCCCCCAAAATAAATAAACATTAAAAAAAATTTTAAAACAAGAAAAGAAGAAAGATGTTCCTATTTATTTATTTTTGAGACAGAGAGAGAGCATGAGCAGGGGAGGGGCAGAGAGACAGGGAGACACAGAATCCAAAGCAGGCTCCAAGCTGTCAGCACAGAGCCCAACGTGGGCCTCAAACTCACAGACCGCAAGATCATGACCTGAGCCAAAGTCAGACGCCCAACTGACTGAGCCACCCAGGCACCCTAGAAAAGAAGAAAGATGTAAGGTTGATAATCTAAGGAGGAACCTCACGAAAGAAGAGACACAGATGGCGAGTAAGCACATGAAAAGATGCTTAACAACATACGGCATTAGGGAACTGCAATTTAAAATAACAATGAGGTACTACCACACACATAATAGAATGGCCAAACGGCGAGGATGCGAAGCAGCAGGGACGCGCATTCATTGCCAGTGGGAATGCAAAATGGTGCAGCCACTTTGAAAGACAGTTTGCATTTTCTTACACAAAGCCAAACATACTTTTACTGTATGACCCAGCAATCATGCTCTGTAGTATTTACCCAAATGAATTGAAGACGTGTGGCCGCATAAAACCTGCACGGCTTTTTCGTAACTGTCAGAACTTGGAAGCAACTAAGATGTCCGTCAGTAGGTGAATGGGTAAATAAACGATGGTACATCTAGACAATGGGATATTGCTACTGCTAAAAAGAAATGAGCTCTCAAGCCGTGAAAAGACATGGAGGGAACTTAAATAGCATATTGAAAAAGGCTACATACTATATGATTCCAACTACATGGCATTCTGGAAAAGGCAAAAGCTACGGAGATAGTCAAAACATTAATGGTCGCTAGGGACTCGTGGGGAGGGAGTTGAGTAGGCAGAGCACAGAGGATTTGTTTTATTAAAATTTTTTTTAATATTTATTTTTGAGAGAGAGACAGAGAGTGAGCAGGGGAGGGGCAGAGAGAGGGAGACACAGACTTTTACTGTGTACGATACTACAATGGGGACACCTGTCATTATGTATCTGTCCATAAAGTGTGGACTTTGGGTGATGATGTGTCAGTGTGGGTTCGTGGATTGTAACACATGTACCATCTGGTGGGAGATGTTAATAGCAGGGGGAGTGAGGTTTGTGTGAGGACAGGTGTATATGGGAACTCTGTACTTTCCGTTCAATTGTGCCGTGAACCTAAAATTAAAAAAAAAAAAGGCAAAAAAATTGTGGTGCACCTCAACTCCCACAAATAATTTGAACTAAGGACAATATACAATAAATAAACCTAAGGGAAAATATTATTTTTTCCTATGATGGCATCAGAGCTTTTTTTAGAAAAAATAAACTTTTAGGGGCACCTGGGTGGCTCAGTTAAGTATCCAATTCTTGATTTTGGCTTAGGTCACGATCTCATGATTTGTGAGCTTAAGCCCTGCATCAGGCTCTGGGATTCTCTCTCTCTGCCTCTCCCCCACTCATGCTCTCTCTGTCAAAAGAAATAAATAAACTTAAAAAAATTCCCCCCCTTTATTTTGTGTGTGTGTGTGTATGCATGCATGTGTGTGTGTGTGTGTGTGTGTGTGTGTGTGTGCGCCTGCCTTACTGGTGTCCTAGGAACATGCTCCATCTTCCAAGGGGGTAGCTAGCACTGAACTGCCCAAACACACAGGCTGTAACTAAGGCCAGAACCAAGGAAGTCAGGAAGGAAGAATCCTTTGGTGGGGTGCTATCATGGTCAGGTTCACAGACAATAGAACACGTTCCTCATCAGGATTCCTGCCCATAAGGCCACTTTCTTGGCTGGGCTGCCCCTTCTCTCTCCCTGCATCCCTGCAGCTGCGGCATTAGTGGATGGAAAGTTCTTACAAGTGCCGTGTAGCTAGCCCAGTGGATGGATGGGTCACCTCAGGCCTCAGGTGCTTTACTCTTTCTAAAGCAGAACTGAAATTTCACCTGGGCAGTTAGTTCTAGTGACCACAGAACTTTCGTTTCCCTTTTGTTGTAAGGAGAAAGTTCTGAACACTACTATTTCACCATGAGTAACTGGGTACTGGGTGGGGACTTGATTCACACGTGTGGTTCCTAACCAGCAAAGCACTAGAACCACCTGGGGGAGCTTGGTATGAGGCAGAGGCTTAGGCTCCACCTGGACGGGTGAGCAGGGAGGGTCTGTAATTTCCTTTCTTTTTTTTCATTTTTAGTTTAGTTTTTCTTAAAGTGTTTATTATTTTGAAAGAGAGAGAGAGAGGGAGAGAGAGAGAGCGAGCGAGCGAGAGAGAGAGAGACAGAATGAGTAGGGCAGGGGCAGAGAGAGAGAGAGAGAGGGAGAGAATCCCAAGCAGGCCCTGTGCTGTCAGCTCAGATCCCGTTGCAGGGCTTGATTCTATGAACTGTAAGATCATGACTTGAACCAAAATCAAGTATTGCACGCTCAACTGACTGAGCTACCCAGGCACCCCAATTTTAGTTTTTTTAAAAAAATGTAACCTCTATGCCCAATGTGGGGCTTGAACTCAGGACTCTGAGATCGAGAGTCGAATGCTCTACCTTTGGAGCCAACCAGACACCCCTCATTTTTAATTTTAAATCATTACTTTTTTTCGCCCAGTTTTATTGAGATATAATTGACATATAGCGCTGTATAAGTTTAAGATATACAGCATAATGATCTGATTCATGTATACTGTGAAATGATTCCCACAGTAAGTTAACAGCCTTTGTCTCACATAGATACAAACACATATATATTCTCCCTTGTGATGAGAACTCTTAGAATTTGCTCTCCTAACTTTCTTACATAGCATATATCAGTGTTAACTATAGTCATCCTGTTGTACATTACATCCCTGATGCTTATTTATCTTATAACTACCTTCCTCCTGTTTCCCTGAGCCCCTCTGTAACCTCAAATCTAATTTCTTTTTCTATTTGTTTGGTTTTTTCTTTTCTTTTGGTTCCACACATAAGTAAGATGATACAGTATTTGTTTTTCTTTGACTTATTTCACTTAGCATAATGCCCAGGTTGTTGCAAGTTGTAAGATTTCCTCATTTTTTAATGGCTGAATAATAAAGTGTTCCTCAAGGAATTCAGATGGCCTTCTAGGCTTGGGAACCACTGGTGCAGAGCACATAGCTCCTTCCCCCTTCGGCCCGAGCATATTCGGTCTCCTGTAAATTGGCCCCATATTTTCATGCCTCATTATCCTTGCTCACTTCTCTCTCTCGCTGCTCCCTGCCATAATATTTTTACATTCACTTTATTATGTCACTTATATGATATCATACTTGTTTCCATATTTCTTTCCCTGACCAGATGAGCTCTTCAAGGACAGAGATCATGTCTCATTCATCTTTGAGTTTCCTGCATTCAAGGTTGCCATGTATAGCTGAGCAGGTTGTTCACTGCTCAAAAGAGCGGGGTGTCTACATATACTAATAGAGGTTTATTTACTTATTTTTTGGAAACGTTTTTATTTATTTAAGTAATCTCTACACAACCTGAGATCAAGAGCCACATGCTCTTCCAACTGAGCCAGCGAGGTAGTAAAGGTTTATCAAATGAACAAACGATCCAATCCCTTTAGACTCTGGGTCTTACCAGATCAAGTAAAGATGCAGTAACTTTCATCTCTATCACCTGAAAGTGGAAGCAAAATTTCAGAAATTAGTATTAATTCGATTCATTATATACGTGTGTGAGTAGCTATATACATTATATGTGCACGTAGGTATATGTGTAAACATACACATATATGGTAACTTCAGCTTTGTAGACAGCACTGGACCAAGTTAAACAGGTGATTGGCAGACAATTCAGCTGGTTGCTATTCTTCTAATGACATTTAAATGTGCACAATACTGGGTTACAGCTGTGTGTGGGGGAGCTTGCATTTTGATTCCACTGATGTAGTAAACAATTCTGAGATTGTTCCATGGCCAAAAAAATTTTTTTTTTTTTTAGATTTCATTTTTAAGTAATCTCCACACCCACTGTGGGACTCAAACTCACAACTCTGAGGTCAAGAGTCACGTGTTGCACCAACTAGCCAGCCAGGCATCCCCATGTCTAAGATTTTAAAATAAGGTCTTCTCTGGATTAATCTTTCTCCCCTTTTGCAGGGGGGGCGGTGTGTAGAGGAGGGGATAATTATAGGAGTTCCTTCTCCTTGGCCTACATGGATCCTGAGATGTACAAATAATGTGGGGTAAGATAGTAGGATGTAAAACATACTCAACTATGTCCAAGCTCGGGTATGTTGTTTGGAAAGACCAGTGCCCACTTTCAGGCACTGGTTAATTTGATTAGATTGAGATTGATTTGATTAGATTAATTAGATTAATTGATTAGATTATTTTGATTGAGGCATCGGGACCTCTAGAAGTCAAAAGAAGTTCAGAATTTTTTTTTTGGGGGGGGGGGGATCTCCTGATAAATGGAAATATGAAGAATGCCTGAATCAGTGTGATACAAATGTGGTATATTTAAAATGTTTGGATTTAACAAATGACTATTTTTATCCCCCCCAAATGTAGTTTTATAATGTTATTTACAAGCCATAATGAAGTTCTAAAGCAACATTAAATTTTTTTAACTTTTTTATTTATTTTTGAGAGACAGAGAGAGACAGAGCATGAATGGGGGAGGAGCAGAGAAAGAGGGAGACACAGAATCCGAAGCAGGTTCCAGGCTCCGAGCTGTCAGCACAGAGCCTGATGTGGGGCTGGAACCCATGAACTGTGAGATCACGACCTGAGCTGAAGTCAGATGCTCAACTGACTGAGCCACCCAGGTGCCCCAAAAGCAGTATTAATTCAAAGTAGGTTCTAAGTGACATGGCCCAGTATCAAGTGCAGTCCTTCAGCATAATACAGTGGCCCTGGTTAAATTCTTCTGTAGGTGATGCGAAAAATCTGAGTTTGAGGTCTTTGTCAATGTGAATTTAATCGACAAATTGAATTAAATGCCTCCCATCTCCTCCCCCAAACCATACTATGTTTGCCTAGCATCAAAGACAGAACTTGGGTCCTATTTATTGAATTCATGAGAGCTGAGGGTGTCTAGTGTAAAGACTCTCACTGGGAATGAAATTACTGTGAAGGCATCACGAAGGGCATGTTGGGCAGAGAAGCATGAACTGGGTGACTAGAAGCCCTGACCATTCAAATATGCAAATTTTCTTGGTCTTCCCCTGGAATTGAGAGGGAAGGCGAACTTGTTTTGAATTCAGGCACAGTTGGGTAAGCACAGGATTGGTCTTAGAGAGTTATTTTGACTTTTGAACCCAAGTGCATTCTTGGGTAGCCTCCTCTTGAGTTGCATGTTACATATGGTGAATGGAATGTGCTGTGGCTATAGAATAGAGTTAATGAGGGCAGTTTTCCGGCAAATCAAGTCCTTGTTTATGCACATTCTTTCCTCCTTTGGATATGAAGTCATATGCTCTTCTGGGGTTCCAAGTCATACCGGAAGAGGTGGAGACACATGGTAACATCTGAGGCCAAGCAGAAGGAGAAAAGCCCTATAAAAGGTAGAATTTGTGGAACTGCAATCTTCAAGAGCCTCAGATTGAACCCTGATCCTGGTCTCAGGCTGACCCATGACCCTAGCCAAAGACAGTGATCAAGGGGAAGACCAGTTAAATTTATATTATGGGCCAATGGTCAGCAGACATCTTCTATAAATGGCCAGAAATAGCATTTTAGGCCTTTTTGGGCCGCACAGTCTTCATCTCCATTGCAGCCACTCAGCTCTGCCGTCGTAGCATGAAAGCAATCATAGTTAATTTGCAAGTGAATGAGTGTGGCTGTGTCCCAATACAATTATACACACACACACACACACACACACACACACACACACACACATATATATTTTAAAAGTTTATTTATTTTGAGAGAGAGAGTGCACGCGTGCATAGGTGTGTACATGCACAAGTAGGAGAGGGCAGAGAGAGAATCCTAAGCAGGCTCCCTGCTGTCATCGGGAGCCCCACGCGGGGGTCCATCCTATGAACTGTGGGATCATGACCTGAGCCGAAATCAAGAGTTAGAGGCTCAACCAACTGAGCCACCCAGGTTCCCTTAAAATTTTCTTTATAAAACAGGTGGCAGCATATATGACTGACAGGCCATAATATGCTAACCCTTACTCTGGAGTACCACGAACAGAAATCTGTGCATCCTCAAGAAATATCAAGTCTCAAATATAATCGGAGAGCACTCTTGATTCCATAAATGGGACTCCCTGTTTAAGTGAGCTTGAATCTCAAGTCTATTATTTACAAGTTGTGGGCCTTGGGAGAAAACACATCCCTTTTCTCATCTCAGGCTCCTTATTTGTAATATGGAGATTGTAAAAGCTGCTCTGCCTCCCCCAGGATGATGAGGACACTCAAATGAACCGTAAGGCACCGACAGAAGCTCTCATTGGTACTCTCATGGAAGTGCAGAAACACCTTATGAGTTAAAAACTGAAGCACCTTAATGGAAGACATGGTGATTATTCACCACTGAATCTTTAGCACCTGCCGCATGCTGGCCCTCAGAATAAATTTATTGACTTTAGAAATGAAATAGATAAAATATTTCCTTCTTTCAACTCAGTGTGGTGTTATTTGAGTAGACTGGAGTAATCGACGCTTGCAGAGAAACAGTGATTTGAAAATAGAACGTGAGCCATTTAATTTTTGGAGTTTAGCTACATTTGGGGAGTGTTTCTGGACCAACTTGCCTAAACAACTTCGGACTTGCAGAAAAGACTCCCATCAGGATATTACATACACATTTCCAACTCCACTCAGATATACTGGAAGTGTTCCATAATTGAGGGAGGGTTTTCCCTCAGGCCTTTAAAAATTTCTCATCAGTAATATCCTCACTGCAAGAGAATCCTGAGCCATCTGACCGAGCACCCCTGGGACAGTCGCTTGTTTCAACACTGATCCCGTGGTTGGACGTGACCATATGCACAGACTCCCCAGACTCACAATACTAGCTTGTTAAGCAAGTTGAGAGTTTGTTTGGTGTTTTACAGATGTGTCACTGCCCAGATAAAGGCTAAAGATAACAGTCTGAGTACTATTGATGCCAATAAAAAGAAAATGAACCCAAAACCTTAGTTATGTTGACTTATCTTAAGTCAAATGCAATAGTCTCATTTGCCTTTCCATTTTGAAGGCAGCATTGAACAGTTGAAAGAACAAGAGCTTTGGACTCAGCCAGACCTGAGTCAAAATTATGATGATAGCATGTTAGAGAACTGTGGCCTTGTACGGTTGACTTAATCTCAGTTGTAAGTCTCAAGGTTGTTGTGAAAGTAAGACAGGTCAATGGAAATGGAGGTATCTAGCACGGTTCTGGCTGGCACCCATTCTTGGGTAGGAGTGGAGGAAACTTCTGAGAGTTGGGAGTTGTTGTGGGCTGGGTGGCCTCCCCCACAGGAATCTACTACAGTGGCCTTCTTCCAGGGCTCTGCATTCTGCTCATCATAGTTAGGGTCAATGAGACCTCTCTTGGCTGAGAGTAGATGAAAACCATTTTGGATCAGGGTATGATGTGGGGGGAAATGTTCTTGGACAACCTTGAAAGGAGAGACCAAAAGACTCAGGGGTAGGAAGAGAGGCCTAGGTGGCCAGACCCATCCCACAGAAAGGAGCCACCACCAGTGAATGACCAAGGATCTTTTTGTTCATTCCCTACAAACAGTTCCCTCCATTAGCTTGTATAATAAGGATTTATCTGCACTGAATGTAACGTAGATGCTTTTGGGAGCGACTTGAGAGTATGGTGTGCTGGTTGGGAGAGTAGGCTTTAGGATTAGGCTACCTGTTAGGCAGGTTACTTGGCATCTCTGAGTCTCAGCTTCCCTACCCCAGAAGATGAGAGTATTTATTCTCTACCCTCTGTGTCACTGCCTTATCTTGTGACTTCTGCCTTGTCATTGTGGCAGCTCACTCATGGTCTTCAAAGCTAATCACTGAGGTCTCTGGGCAGAACTGTTCATTTCAGACACTCCAGAAGCTGCTGGCCAGCCTACCATTGCCTGCCTTTGGGTCAGGTGTAATCAGCATGGCCGGCAGGGAGACAGGGTGGATATGATCACATGAAGTAATCCAGAGGTGGCTGCTTAGCCAAGGACTGTGGACCGAGCCATTTCTCACCAGAGATTGTGGATGTGATGTGCATAATGATCTATGTTCAGGATGCAGAGATAAGACAGCGATCTTTAATGCAAGGTAGACAGTGGTAATGGCAACAAAGGAAGTGCTGATGAAAAGCTTTCCAAGTTCAAATGAGAAATAATTTGCCTTCTAGCTAGGGGAGTAAAGGAAAAGCTTCATGAAAGAAAAGGCCTGCAGAGCGTCTATTACCCTAGGTCAGTTAGGGCTCATACCTGAACTTGAAGATGAGGGTCAGTCTCACCCAAACCTCACGACTGGGAAATTCAGGGAGTTCCTCCAGTGAACCCATCCCATCCCCCAGCCACAAGCATTGATTCAAGGATGGTGTGTGACAAAAGTCAAGCAAGCCAGGGACAGTGAGATCTACCGGGAAGCAGACGTGCCTCTTCTCTGCTGAATTTGAACATGGAAGTATGTGGCCTTAGAAGCCACTGTCAGTTATCTTACAGGCACAGGGGGAGAGACTTTTAAGTACAGAACCCTCTCTGAGGAGGTACAGCTGGGAGGGGAGGGGAAGAGAGAGAGAGAGAGAGAGAGAGAGAGAGAGAGAGAAACTGGGCCCTGGATGCATCATTTCAGGGAAAATATGGGGAGTTGAGGCATTAGTGAAAAATACAATTTGCTGGGAGCACTGGAGCAAGGATGTTAATATTGGAAAAGCAGATTAGAAAGAGATCACGGAAGGTCTTGGATGGGGAATAAGAGACTTTCTATAGCCTTTCCATAGGCAATCAGAAGCTATTGGGAGTATTTAAGTACTGTGCTATGAGTGGCGTTGTGGGTAAATAATCAGTAATGGGTGCAAAATAGATTGGAACAGAGAGAGGCTGCACCTGGGGGGGGATGATGGGGAGCTCACTATGGTAATCTGAAGACCCGAATGGAGCTAATGCAGTGGGGCTGGCAAGAGGAGAGTGGGGGGAAATAAAAGCACAGAGTCAAGATTGTAGATAAAGATTTTTGTCACTAAGGCTGCGTGAATGAAGCAGCCTATATGCAAGTCAAGCCTGGAGGAGCCCCCTGCCTCAAGTTCTTGGCTGGCTCCTTTTTTTTTTTTTTAATTTTTAAATGTTTTTTTTTATTTTTGAGAGAGAGACAGAACGCAAGCAGGGAAGGGCAGAGAGAGAGGGAGACAGAACCCGAAGCAGGCTCCAGGCTCTGAGCCATCTGCACAGAGTCTGACGCGGGGCTCGAACTCACGAACTGTGAGATCATGACCTGAGGCGAAGTCGGACCCTCAACCGACTGCACCACCCATTTCCCCCCCCACCTTTTTTTTTTCTTGGCTTGCTCCTTTAGGCCAGTAGTTTATCACCATAAAAGATGGGTGTAAAAGATTAGACAACAGGTTAAATAAAAAATTTTCTTCAGGCACCATCCCACAATGCAAATGGAGCACGATGATGACATTTTACGACATTGAGAAGTAGTTTGTGGTGTTGACTCACAATCTGTACTGTTAGCAAACTTCAGGAGCTGTTTATACACAGTACTAGCAAACTACTTTTGAAGGGGGTAGCATAAAGCATACACATCCATTTGTTGAGAGTTTGTACTTTTTTTCTAACTGGCTGTGTGACTCTGAGTAAATCACTCACCCTCTCTGAGCTACAGTTTCCTCGATTGTAAAAAGGGGAAGAATAGAGCTTCTTTCTGGGGTTCTGGTCCTCACCTCATGATGTTATAGGAAACCCCCTTGCCAGTTTCTAATAAATTTAAGATAATGAAATAAACAGTAAAATACATAAAAGTATCCAAAAATAAATAAATACAAGGTAAATAGGTTTCAATCTCTTTCCTATCTCTCTCCTGTCCTTTTTTTTTTTTTTTTTTTTTTTTTTCCTTTTCTGAGTATGCTTTCTGTTTGCAGCCTGCCCTTAAACAGATACTATTTGCATTTTTGCGTTGTCACAGCTTGGTGGTAGGTTTTCAGCTTCATGTAGATTTTCTGGTTAAGGCAGTCTTCCAGATTCTGGCACCATCTGCATTACAGGATTGGGATGGCCTTTCTCTGTCCTGTATTTTAGAATGGTGGAATAACTAATACGCAGTCTTTTATTATGATGATTTGCTCGAAGAGCTAAAAGCCACTCCTGATTTATATGGGGCGCCTGGGTGGCTCAGTCGGTTGAGCTTCCGACTTTGGCTCAGGTCATGATCTTGCCGTTCGTGAGTTCCAGCCCTGTGCTGGGCTCTGCGCTGACGGCTTGGAGCCTGGAGCCTGCTTCAGATTCTAGGTCTCCCTCCCTCTCTTTCTGTCTCTGTCCTTCCCCCCTCATACTCTCTCTCTCTCTCTCAGAAATAAACATTAAAACAATTCTAAAAAAGCTACTCCTGATCCATAATAGTGGGGAGAAGGGGGTGCTTCTCAGCAAAAGGCTGTGGGTATGACGAGCATTGTGAGTGGTATCTCTAGAGCCGGAGGGTGATATGAATGGCTAACGCAAGGGAAAGTGATGAAGGCCATAGAAGACGCATCGCTCAAGTCCCATGGCTAGGGGAGAGCCACTGTTAGGGATCTAGTGTCTTAGATCTACCAACAGCTCCCCATTTCCCCTGCACTACCATTTATTCTGAATGTTTACTATGTGCTAAGTGTTTGTACTATTTCATTCAAGTCTTGAGATAACCCTAGGAGGTAGATAAGGCATTATTATTAAGCTCATTTGACAGATAAGGAAATTGAAGCTTAGGTCATTTGTCTGAGGTCACGGAGACAGAGCTTAGTTAAGGGACAGAGCAAGAACTTGAATCCTGGCCTTAGTGATTCTAGAGCCCATGGTTTTAACTATTGTCCCAGATCGCCTGGGAAGCTCTCTCTTATCTTTTCTTTTATAGGCACTTGATTTATGTCACCCATCTGGAATGGGATGGAGAGAAAAAAGGGGATTTGGGAACTATTGTCTCTTCAAGATTACTCAGCTCTTTGATATCTCCCGTGGGAGCCACGTTGACTGCCAGCTAGAAGGTGCTGGAAAAAAATAGATACCTCCAGGGTGTTCACTTGTATGCAATTTATTATTTCTAAAGGTAAGGCTTCAGGAGACATCTATATTGCATTCTATTTCTTCCAATGAATGAAAGCAGAAGGGCATCTGTTTAGCATTTGGGACAGGCACCTGGTTCACCCTGGTTAAAAGAGAAAAATAAAGGGGCACCTGAGTGGCTCAGTTGGTTAAGCCTCTGACTTTGGCTCAGGTCACGATTTCACAGTTTGTGAGTTCAAGCCCCGCGCCGAGCTCTCTGCTGCCAGCCCACAGCCCGCTTCAGATCCTTTGTCTCTCTCTGCCCCTGCCCCTCTCGGTGCGTGCTCTCTCTCAAAAATAAATAAAATTTTAAAAAATGAGAGACAAAAAAAGAAATACTAAAACATAGTAATCCAGATAATTAATCCCTCTCTGGCTGGCTTGCCCACTGCTTTGAGTATGAGACTCAAAGACGATAATTTAAATTTGGGGCTGCCAAAAAAGGATGTACTTACGCTTGATTAATTGGGAAAGCTAAAGATCTCCCCAGGAGAGGGTTGGATTCCCTTCTGGGTCTAGACCTTCCGGGTTCTGGTCTGAAGCTTTGGGAAAGTGCTGAGGTTCTACCAGACGGTGAACTGGAAGGGACATCATCTCATTTAATACTGCCCTTTACCTGTGGAAGGCACTGAAGTCTAGTGTGCTAAGTACCTGCCCAATGCCCCTCCAAGACCGGCTCTCCACCCTTTCCCGACCTGCACTTTGTCCTGGGAGGCAGGCCTGTGTGCACTGCTTTGGTGGCTTTCCTTATTCTCTGGTCTCCAGTTTGATCAGGCCGGAGGGAAGCACGCACAGCCGAGCAGATGTCAGAGGAGAGCGGCTGCTTCTCCCTTGCTCCTTCAAGGCCTCGGTGGAATAAGGGCTCCTTGTAGTGACGAGCCCTGAGACACCACACGATCCATCTTGCGCACACGTCTTTGTAAGTAGCTGCATTCTGACGCTGGAGTCAAATCGCCCAGTTTGGACGGTGCCATCTGTTTCCTGCGGGGACCTTGACTGATACACCCAGAAAGGTTGAATGACTTGTCCAAGGTCTCAGGAGGATGTGGCCACATACCAGGCTGTGCTAATGAGAAGAGATAACGCTGGCATACTTTACTGTTTATGAAGAATTTTCATCACCAGAATCTCAGGTGCAGGAAAAGCTTTCCACTTAGAGATTAGAAAAGTGAATCTTCGGGAAGAGGAGCCATTGGCCACGGCTGATGAGCGACAGAGCTATCCTCAAACCCAAGGCATGGGCTGTGCCCGTCCCACCCCATGGCCACCTCCAAGTCAGGCCAAACTTCTGATCGTTTACTGGCACTACTCCGGTGTGGCGCGTTGGGAGAGCATGGGCCCCAGAGTTCCATCTTCCAGGCCCAGAGCTACTGATGCCCCCTGCACAAGCCAGCGGCCATGCGAAGAAAGTGATTTTACACATGAGGGAAGTGACGCTCAGAAGGCTGAACATCTTATCCAAAGTCACGCAGCTGGGAAGTACCTGAAACTTGAACCGGAGCCCATCTGCCCGCCCTTTCTGCTGCCCCGAGCTGTCTTTGTGTGCACAGGTGTGGATTTCTGAAGTTACTGTAGGCTGCAGACCCCGCACATCCTTTGTATTTTCTCTCATCAAACCAGTCTCAGCCTGGCCTTTATACTAACTCTGGGACCTTGGCCTGGCTTTCCTATTGGGAAGCCAAGGAGGCTTTTGTGGATAAAACATGACAGAAAATGGACTGTAGCTGATTAAGATCAAGAGATAACATGGGAAGGCCAGGCAGGCCCTTTGTCTGAGTTAGCCTGGGAAAAATGCAGCCGGGGTCAGAACCACCTCCTGTTCCTACTGAGGGGATAGCGGTGCCAGAGGGTAATTTTCAGCTTTGATGGGCATCTCAGTTAGCAGGACTGAAGGGTCCATCTGATCTATCATCTTGGTAAAAAAATTCCCCTGGGCCCACTAACTTTCATGACATAAAAGCAGAGTAGGGGGCTGTTGTTGGCTGAGCATCGACCTGGGGTCACCCACTCTCTGTTTGGCCTCGAGGACTCACTCCCCCGGTTTGGGCCTCGGTTTCCTTATCTGAAATATGGGCGAGATGGGTGACTCCAGATGCCACCTATCTTCCCAGTCTGTCGTTCATGAGTTCGGGGGTCTGGGGAAGTATGTGAGCCTTTCAAGACCTCCCCACTTGCTGACACCCCTCCCATCCCTTAGCAGGATATCAGGGTTGTACTGTTGGTGGATTTGCATCAGTCAGTTCACATTTTCTTCCCTATTTACTCACATCCATGAACAGCTGGCCGAGACCAGGCAGTGGTTGCCGAGGGGGTTGCAGAGGGGGTTGCAGAGGGGGTAGGACTATCTGCATAGCATTTGTGCCTGCCACCACCCCTTGAATGGCGGTTAGCAGATTTGGGAAGTATTCTAGGTTATGTGCTGGTCCAACCTCCCCTTACTTTACGACAGTGACGAGCAGAGCCTGGGATGCTAAGTGACTTGCCCAGGATGCCCGTGACCCGGGGCCGCCACCCTCCCGGAACAGTGTGCTCTTGCCGCCAAAGAAGACTCACTGTGCTTGGTGAGGGTCTCCGAAGACGACTCCTTTGAGGATAAAACAGAAATAATAAACCTACAGTGTAGAGAGAAACACCATGGAAAGCGTAGACAAATAAAAGACGAAGGGGAAAAAGGTCACGTGATGCCACGCTGTTTTGGCTGAAGCAGAGCAGGGCTCTTACGGGATGCGCTGGAACCTGGCTTAAAACCCAGCGGTGACTGAACTTCTTGTTCTTATTGGCAGGTTCAAGGGGTAGCGGCTGCTGTGTTTTCTGTTCGGGGAGGGCCCTTGGCCAGAGTTGCTGAGTACTCAGCGCAAGCCAGGTGATGAAGCAACTGGCAGGACCCGGAGAGAGGGAGAGTGTTTCTCCTGGCTGAATGAGGAAATGGGTTCCATGGTGGTACGGTCTGGGGACGGGGTGGTCCCTGAGACAGGTGGGTAAATCTATGGGGACATTTGCTCCGTGGGAAGGCTTGCTTGCCTCTCGTGCCCCCCTGTACAGCTTTGTTCTCTTTCCGTGCGTCCTAAGAAAGAGCTGCTCTCGGTCGCGTTTTGGCACCGACGCCTGTGCCTCCCACAGCCGATTAGAAAAATTCTTTTCAAAACTTAAGGCATGGGATTTTAGAGTGCCAGGTCTAAGGACCGTAGAGCTCAGCTAGTCACATCCGGTTATTTAACACTTGAGGAAACTGAGGTTCTGGGATGAAAGTTGGCTCACTGAATGCCACGTGGTAAGATACTGGCAGTGCTAAGCCTCCGACGTAGGCTTTCGGATTCCACTTGGTGTGATCTCAGGCTAGGCAAACGGTACTCGTGTTCTCAGCCAGCCTGGGATGGTACAAGGGAGTCAGTGCTTCTAAATAAGTAACTGGTAGCCTTAATCCCATATACATAATAATGAGCTGAAATGTACTGAGATCTTATGTGCAAGCAGTTTTACACGATATCATTTAATGTCACTTGACCTGTGAAGGAGGTGTTATTATTGCAGGTGTTTTACATAAGGAAACTGAGGCCTAAAGTGATGTAACTTGCCAGAATTCACACAGCCAGCAGGTAGCCGAGTGAGAATTGTAAGTCTGAGGCTGAACCTTGTTGTCAGGTCATTAGATTAACATCAAATAATCTTGTAAAATTTGTTCTGGAGTGAGACATAAGTTTTAGGCATCTTTTCCCTTTCATATTTGAATTTTTATTTATTTATTTTTTAAACGTTTATTTATTATTCTTTTTTATAAATTTTTTTTTTTAACGTTTATTTATTTTTGAGACAGAGAGAGACAGAGCATGAACAGGGGAGGGGCAGAGAGAGAGGGAGACACAGAATCTGAAACAGGCTCCAGGCTCTGAGCTGTCAGCACAGAGCCCGACGCGGGGCTCGAACTCACGGGCCTCGAGATCATGACCTGAGCCAAGTCGGACGCTTAACCGACCAAGCCACCCAGGCGCCCCTAAACGTTTATTTTTGAGCGAGAGAGACAGAGTGTAAGCAGGGGAGGGGCAGAGAGAGAGGGAGACACAGAATCTGAAGCAGGTTCCAGGCTCTGAGCTGTCAGCCCAGAACCTGATGTGGGTCTGGAACCCATGAGCTGTGAGATTATGACCTGAGCCGATGTTGGAGGCTCAACCGACTGAGCCACCCAGGTGCCCCTATTTGAAATTTTTCTAACAATTAAAAAAATTGAGGGGTGCCTGGCTGGCTGAGTCGGTAGAGCATGTGACTTGATTTCAGGGTGGTGAGTTCAAGCCTCACAATGGCTGTAGAACTTATTTAAAGAAAACCTGACACATAGTTCACACTTGAATGTTTTATGTAAATTCATATAGGACTGAACTTAGTGTTTTGATTTCTTTTTAGATTTTATTTTTTTAAGTAATCTCTGCACCCAATGTGGGGCTCAAACTCACAACCCCAAGATCAAGAGTCAAGCTCCAACGACTGAGCCAGACAGGCGGCTTCGTGGTTTAAAGCAGAAGTTCTCAAGCTCTAGTGGGCATAAGAATCACCTGGAGAGTTTCTGAAAAACCCAAGCTGCTGGCCTTTCCCCCAGAGTTTCTAATACCTCAGGTCTGGTGTGGGCCTGAGAATTTGCATTTTTAAGTTCCCAGGGGCTGCTGGTGCTGCTGATCTAGGGACCTCACAGAGAATCACTGACTTAAAGGACTCATGCAAAAACTTTGTGTCCGCTGAATTTTCTTGCATCGGGTCTCATTTTCCAAGTTAAGTATACCTCTCCGAGAAAAGAGTCTTGTCAGGAAATAAGGGAAACAATGTTATCACTTGATTGCTTAACTACCATTTCAAAAGGGCTGCAGAAGGGCCTTCAGTTAGGACGAATTGTCTAGCAGGCTAAAGACTTGGGCTGAAAAACACCAGCAAGAATTAATAGATCCCAGCCACATCTTCTGCTCCTGCCCTACTCTCAAGATAGAGGATTCTGGGGGGACAAAGGGAGAATGGCTGAGCTGAGGTCACATATCTATTCCTGAGCCAATTACCGTGGCCAGGAAAATGTGATGCTCTGATTGGCCAGACCTGAGTCACATGCTGACTCCTAAATCAGGAAGTGAAATGAACTCCTGGAAATAATTCCACTGGGGTGCAGACCCTGTGGATGTGAGTGGTCCCTCTAGGGGAAGCCTGGGGATGAGGAACATCAGAAAAAAGGGTAAAGTGGAGGCCAGGTGGCAAAAACACACATGCCCACCTTTCTAGTTGCTAAGCAACCTTTTACATTTTAGTTCTGGTTATGCTTATTTCCCACAAAGTTCTCCTAGCACAAGGGCTGACCTCTCTGTAGATGAAAGAGGGCCAAACCCAGGGGGTCTTGAGTGAAGTGGAAAGATCTGGGCTGGAGATTTGGGTTGTAGTTCTTTTCTGCCGTGAACTTCCTTCCCTCTGTGAGTCTGTGTTTTCTTCGGCTATAAGGTGAGGAGACTGGCGAGGATCTCAGTGGGCCCTTGCAGTTCTAATTAGGGCTGTGGTTCTGGGCAGTGTCACAGGCAGCGGGGCCCTCCCAGTGCCTTTCACATGATATCTCAGAAACGAAGGCAGCTTTTTCTAAACATGGGAGGTACCTGACACAGAATGACCTGGCTTACTGGAAAAAGCCTCAGATAGACTTGGCATCAGATAGACCTTTTTTTTTTTTTTTAAATTATATTTATTTATTTTTGAGAGCAAGAGAGCATGCACACGTGACCGGAAGAGGGGCAGAGAGAGGGAGACAGAGGATCTGAACCAGGCTCTGCGCTGACAGCAGACAGCCCCGTGTGAGGCTGGAACTTACCAACCCTGAGATCATGACCTGAGCCGAAGTCGGATCCTTAACTGACTGAGCCACCCAGGCGCTCCTCAGAGAGACTTGATTCCTGTGTGACCCAGGCGAGTTAGAGTAGCCCCTCTGAACCTCCCTCTAGAAAGTGGAGTTAATGATAATCCACACTTGGTCTCAAAGGTTGTTGCGGCTGAGAAGATGCATGAGAAAGTGCTTTGTAAACCTTCGAGCGCGGTGCCGATGGCGGGCCCACCGACCCAGGGCTCTTGCCTCCCAGGCCGGCATGCTTGAGGGACTCAGTGCTCCTGAGTGAAGGCTAACGCTCACATTCAGTGGGCACCAGCCCTTCCACAAGGCGCGTCTGATACTTGCAGAGGACTTTTTATACTTGCTATTCTGCCCACGAGTGCCCCATCGGGTGGTAAATTCAGGCCACTGGAAGCCTCCCCTAATGACTCTACCCAAGTAATCCCCACCACCCACCAGTTTCCCTCTCTCTCTGCCTCCATTTGTTTCCTTCACAGCGCGTATTGCAATTCCTATTTATCACTGGGGTCATTTAGCTGCGTATTGCCTTAGCCCCACGACACTGTAAGCTCAGGACAGCAGGGAAAGTACCTTCCTGTTGTATGCCCAGCATGTATGTACTCAATCAGTACTTCTTTTTTTTTTTTTTTTAATTTTTAAATGTTTTTGTTTTATTTTTGAGAGAGAGACAGAGCTAGTGGGAGAGGGGCAGAGAGAGAGAGGGAGACATGGAATTGGAAGCAGGCTCCAGGCTCTGAGCTGTCAGCAGAGCCTGACACGGGGCTCGAACTCATGAACCGTGAGATCATGACCTGAGCCAAAGTCGGAGGCTTAACCGACGGAGCCACCCAGGCGCCCCTATTTCTTGAATCAAAGAACAAATGCAAAAAGTTAGAGGCCTGTCCCTGTGACTTCTTTGGATTTTCCTCAAAGGTGCCATCCTGTGAACCAGTAGATCTCGGCACCTTGTGTGAGCCAGGAATGGCGAGAAATGCTGACGGTGCCGGGGTCTTCCCAGACTGGTAGGGAGCGGGCTGCCCTGCCCCTGTCCCTTGACCTTGAGCATGCATGCCCTTGCCTTCCCACATATCCATGGGGACCCGTGTCTGGGCCCTAAAGCTCTCCTGAAATGATTTTCAGAAAAGGTTCTGATGAAGTCAGGTACACTGGTGAAGGAGAACACTATTTTTCATAACGAACGATAAACCATGAGACTTGAGATGACAAGGATTTTTGTGCTACTTCCCGCAGGACTATGTATTTTGTAGGGCCTAGAGCAAAATGCAAATATGGGCTTTTAAAAATTTATTAAGAATGTTGAGATTGTGACAACAGAGCATTAAACCAAGTGCAAGGACGTCCCCCTACCCCCACCTTTTTTTTTTTTTTTTTTCTAAAGTAGGCTTCGCATCCAGCACAGAGCCCAGTGCAGGGCTTGAACTCATGACCCTGAGATCAAGACCTGAGCCAAGGTGCTTAACTGACTGAGCCCCCCAGGGGCCCCATGCCAGGACCCTCCTAAGTGAGAGTTGCACACCCATGAGCCGGACCCTGCTTACTGCCTTCAGAGTCTAGTGAGGAGATGAGTTTGGATTCTCCGGGCTGGCCTGCTGTTTGTGGACACTGTGGCTTCCAAAGACCCTTTTTCCATCAGCTCAAGAATAATTCTGATTCCAGACAGAACTCTCAGCAGCCAGGATACGCCACTCGCCCAAGAAGTTGCCGCTGCTCCTTACCCCTAGATTTACCCCCAGACTCCGTGGTAAGCCAGTGGACTCAGCTAGGCCAGTGGACTCAGAGCAGAGCCAAATTTATTTATTTTTTTATCTAGTAGCTTAAGGAAGCAGGAAAGTTGTTTTTGAAAAACTCCCTAGAAGGTAAACGTGATGAATGATGACATTCTTTCATTGTTTATAGCAACACACTGGCATGGAGGGGGTCCGCGTTGCCACCACAAGCTGCTGTTTACCTGTCCTCCGCACACTGCACGCCTACCGCAAGCGACACAGCCTCCTTCCGGGGCCCCACCTTCAGGAATGTGGCCTTATTTTAGAGGAGGGGAGTGGCGGGGAGAGGATGGGCGAGGGCAGGCTTAGGTGGAATGGGAGGGGATACTGGCTTATGTTTCCTGAAAGCCACCGAGGGAAACTCGAAACTGTATACATCAAATTATCCAATCAATATATATTTTAAATAAATGAACATAGTTGTGTATTCAGTTGATTTTATTTCAGAACAGGTAATACATTCTTACGGTTCAAAACTCCAAAGTTACAAGAAGGTTTATGGTGAAAAATCTTCTCGGCTCCCCTGCCCCTGCGGGTAGACATTACAATTCGTGGGGTTTTGTTTTTTGTCTTTTTTTTTTTTGCACCCCGGTAGAAATACTGTTTGCATAAATGAGCACATACGAACACACCCTCCCACCCTGTTTTTTTTTCCCCCCCTCCCCACTGATCACACACTTTAACACTGTCCTGTACTTTGCTTTTTTCACTAAAGATTATATCCAGGAAATCTTTCTGCCTCAGTTCACAAAGAGCTTCCTTGTTCTTTTCTAAATATGCATAGTATCTTCGTTGTGTAACTGTGTTGTAATTTATTTAACCACCTGGACGTTTAGGCTCCTCCAGGCTTTTGTTATTACAAACAGTGGTGTAATAAGCGATTTTGACCAGTGTGGTTCAGAGTTTCTCTTGGTTCCGTTGGGGAAAATGGAAGTCAGATTCACCCTCCCAATTTCTTTTTCGGTCAGAGTCGAGGGCATGTGCATTTCCAGATCTAATGGAGTGGAATGAATACCACCATTCAACCTTCTGTGAACTTCCACAAGTATTTATTGAGTGCCCACTTTGTGCTAACACTCTTGCAAAACACTCGGGATACTCCAATGCCATGACAGTCCCTGCTCTTCTGGGGAGACAGTCTGGTTAGGGGCTGAGGAAGGAGACCTATGATCAATCAACAAGAAGCCCAAATGAGGCACCTGGGTGGCTCAGTTGGTTGAGCATCTGACTTCGGCTCAGGTCATGATCTCACGGGTCGTGGGTTCGAGCCACGCATCAGGCTCTGTGCTGACAGCGCGAAGCCTGCATGGGATTCTCTGTCTCCCTCTCTCCCTGCCCGTTCCCTACCCATGCTCGCTCTCTCTCAAAAATAAATAAATAAACATTAAAAAAAAATGCCTCAAGTGCTGTGATGGGGTGTGTGTGGAGGGCACCACTTAAATGGGGACTAGGAACAGCCTCTCTTGGATCACTGAGCTGTACTTGGGGGGATGGTACCAGGCGAGATTAAAAATTAAGCCTCAGACTTCGAATTTGTGTGATTTGTACAGCTCTTTCAGACTTTCCCCATCGTTTGGCTGGTTGCCTAAGTAGTAGGGATTACTCTCGTAGGGCGGAGAGGTTTGGAGACATTTTCTTGTTTTCTCTCTATTCTGTTTTTGCAAAAGAGAAAATCGTCTTCACCTAGCCGCTCCACAGGAGGGTTACCCTTTGCGCCGTCTGAAGAGGTCAGCCCACAGAGCAGCAGTGGAGGCCAGATCTGGAGAGGCCTCAGCCTTTGTAACTCAGGCCGCCTGAGCTAGCATTCTCATCCAGTCCAAGTGGCCCACAGTCTGCAGAAATGGAGTCTTGTGGCGGCCGCTCGGCTGGGAGGATCCAGATGGTTCTTCAGGCTCACCCCCGTCAGCCTTCTGATTTGGATGCTCCCGGAGCTGGGAGCACTGAAGCGAAGGAAGTATTAACGGGTAGCAAATGTTGATGGGGATCCTGGGCACGGAAGCTGGCGATCTTTCCTTCGTTCGAGGATGATATTGAACACTTTGAGCTGGCCGTCCGGCACCAGCCCTGGCTAATCTGGCTGCTGTGCTGAATGGGTGCTTCTCTCCCACCCTCTGCCCTGACCCACACTCTCCTGCATCCTGTCCATCAGCAAGGCAGGCAATTCCTTACTGTTCTTGCCCCTTAAATCCTTCCCATCCTTCAAGTCCCAGCCATGAAGCCCCCCACCTCCCTTATAGCCTGCTTTAAAGCCTTTAGGGCAGGTCACGCATTGTCTTTATTCCCTACAGGGTCCTTTGGGGCAGAAACCTTGACACCCAGGCCCAGTTCTGTTGCCCCTCCCCACCCTGATCCTGGCACAATACAGCCTTGTCCGTACTAGGCCTTCAACACACACGTGTTATCCGCAGAGTAAAAGCACTGCCCTGGTTTGTAAGACGACACTCTGTCCATAAACGAGGGAGCTGGCAATGTTAGGAACGGCGATTAGCACATTGTTGTTACTTGAAGTTGTTCTAGTGGGTCTATTTCCCATCCAAGTCAGCACTGCCTTGTTTTCTATTTTGGGTCCCATTTCAGCAGAATGATTAAACAAAGGGGAAATCATCAAAAACCACAGCAGAGCCTGATAGGGCGGAGGGAAAAGGCAGAACAGAGCATGTGGGGTTGAGGGGAGGGTGATAAAAATACAGTAAGGGGGTGGGAGTCCGAGAGACGGGGTGGCCCAGACTGAAGCCCGAGAAAGCAGCGCATGTAAAACGGGGCCATGTGGCAGAGCCTTTGGGGAAAGAGCTCTATGAGAAGGGGGGCCGAAGTCCAAATAACTTCACCCTGGGAACCAGTCAACTGTCCTGACTTGTGAGAGAGGGAAGCCAAAATTGCTCCAGAATTTTTTTTTTTTCCTGGAAAGAAGCATGAACAGAAATTCCAGCTGAAGGGCCAGTCCCCCCTTCTCCTTCCGTTCCTAGGGCTGGGCATACGGCTCCTGTCTCTGGACAAGGGAACTGCTTGCGTGCATTCCTTCCCTGGGCTGCTGGGAGAGGGCGTCTGGTCCCCACGTTTTCCTCCCCTGGACGGAGGGGGCTGACCTCAGATTCTCCCCGTTGCAGAGTCTGGTTCCACAGTGGGTCACTGGAGTGTCCCAGTGGGGAATCTTTGATGTGGAAGAGACCCAGCAGCAGGACCAGGGACCCACAGCACCCATGGGAGACCCAGGAACCTAAAGTGGCCTTGGGCAGGGAAGGAGGGAATGAGAGAGAATGAGGCTTGCTTGCTTCTGGAGCGTGGGCTCCTGCGAGATTTTTACCAGCCTTGGTCACAGGTCCAAAGCTCCTGGTGAGGCACCGTGTATTCCACATTCTCTCCCTCAGAGACTGCAGGGCTGTGCTGTGGCCACTTGCCACATATGGCTAGGAGCACTGAAATGTGGCTGGTCCAAGTGGAGATGTGCTTTAGGTATAAAATATACCCGAACTCGGAAGTCTTTGTATGGAAAGAGAACGTAAACTATCTTGTTAATAATTTTCATATCAATTACGTGTGGAAATGGTGATGTTTGGGTATACTGAGTTAAACAAAATGTATCGGTGACATTAATTTCACCTGTTTCTTTTTTCTTTTTTTAATTTACATCCAAGGTAGTTAGCATATAGTGCAACAATGATTTCAGGAGTAGATTCCTTAATGCCCCTTCCCCATTTAGCCCATCTCCCCTCCCACAACCCCTCCAGCAACCTTCAGTTTGTTCTCTGTATTTAAGAGTCTGTTATGTTTTCCCCCTGCCTCTGTTTTTTTATTATTTTTGCTTCCCTTCCCTTGTGTTCATCTGTTCTGTGTCTTAAAGTCCTCATATGAGTGAAGTCATATGATATTTGTCTTTCTCTGACTGATTAATTTCACTTAGCATAATACCCTCCAGTTCCATCCACGTAGTTGCAAATGGCAAGATTTCACTCTTTTTGATTGCCAAGTAATACTTCAGTGTGTGTGTGTGTGTGTGTGTGTGTGTGTGTGTGATAAAGAAGATGTGGTATACCACATCTTCTTTATCCGTTTATCCATCGATGCACATTTGGGCTCTTTACTTTGGCTATTGTTGATAGCACCGCTATAAACCTCGGGGTGCATGTGCCCCTTCAAAACAGCGCACCTGTATCCCTTGGATAAATACCTAGTAGTGCAATTTCTGGGTCGTAGGGTAGTTGTATTTTTAATTTTTTGAGGAAGCTCCATACTGTTTTCCAGAGTGGCTGCACCAGTTTGCATTCTCACTAGCAGTGCAAAAGGGTTCCCTTTCCTCCACATCCTGGCCAACGTCTGTCTTTGCCTGAATTGTTAATTTTAGCCATTCTGACAGGTATGAGGTGGTATCTCATTGTGGTTTTAGTTTGTATTTTCCTGATGATGAGTGATGTGGAGTGTTTTTTCATGTGTCTGTTAACCATCTGGATGTCTTCTTTAGAGAAGTGTCTATTCATGTCTTTTGCCCATTTCTTCACTGGATTATTTGTTTTCTGGGGAGTTGAGTTTGATAAGTTCTTTATACATTTTAGATGCTAACCCTTTATCTAATAGGTTGTTTGCATGTATCTTCTCCCATTCCGTCTATTGCCTTTCAGTTTTGCTGATTGTTTCCTTCGCTGTGCAGAAGCTTTTCATTTTGATGAGGTCCCAGTAGTTCATTTTTGCTTTTGTTTCCCTTGCCTCCGGAGACGTGTTGAGTACGAAGTTGCTGTGGGCAAGATCAAAGAGGTTTTTGCCTGCTTTCTCCTCGAAGATTTTGATGGCTTCCTGTCTTACATTGAGGTCTTTCATCCATTTTGAGTTTATTTTTGTGTCTGGTGTAAGAAAGTGGTCCAGGTTCATTCCTCTGCATGTCGCTGTCCAGTTTTCCCAGCACCACTTGGTGAAGAGACTGTCTTTCTTCCATTGGATAGTCTTTCCTGCTTTGTCAAAGATTAGTTGGCCATATGTTTGTGGGTCCATTTCTGGTTTCTCTATTCTGTTCCATTGATCTGAGTGTCTGTTTTTGTGCCAGTATCACCTGTTTCTTTTTTCAATGCAGCTACCAGAAAATTTAAAATTACGTATGTGGTTTGCATTCTATTTCTGTTGGCTGGTGCTGGTCTACAGTGTCTGTGTCTTAGGCTGGGGATAGGTCTGCAGGGGCCTGGGAAAATTTTAAACTGGAAGGTGTCACCGGTTTAAATATTTTTAAAAATACACCATTTACTGGTTCAGTCATCGGTGACTAATAAACAAAAATCAGGGGTCATAGGGAGAAGGGGGTTCTGTCACATTTACTGTGCCCCAAATCTGGAAGAGGACCCCTAAGAGAGTAGAGCTCAGTGTTCATTCTACACTTATCCAAGTGCTTTTCCATGTGCATGTTCTAGGGGGCTGGGGATCCCACAGGGAACAAAGCAAAGACTCCTCTCATGGCAAGGATAAGACAGGAGATAGAAATACATAGTCTCAGTGCGTTGAAGAAATGCAGGAAAAGACACAGCATGTTAGCGGAGGATGATTGATAGGGAGAAAAGCAAAGCAAAGCAGAGCGTTTGGAATTTGAATATGGTGATCAGAGGAGGCCTCGTGGAGAAGGTGACATCAGAGCCAAAACTTAAGGAGGTGAGGGAGTGAACTCTACAGTGAACTTGGAGAGGAGCATGCCAGCAGAGCAGCCCAGAGTCTGGAGTGTTTGGGGACAGCAAGGGGCCAGTGTAGCTGGTGTGGAGTGCACAGGAGGAGGGTGGAGGGAAGACAGGAAAATGGCTGTGAGAAGACCGTTTAGAGCCTTGCAGACCATGGCAATGCCTTTGCCTTTTACTCTTTGCCCTTGGAGAGGAACAGGGTCATTGTGGCTGCTGAGTAGAGATAGATTCCAGGAGCCACAGATGGAAGCAGGAAGCCACTTAGAAGACTGGCCATCAATTAGGGTGAGATGAAAAGGTGGCTCCACCGGGGTGGCCAGAGTGCAGATGAATGAGGAGAGTTGCCTGGTGGCCCTCTGGGTTTTCTTTCCTCATCCTGTAGCCGAGATGGCTCTATTCCTGAGGCAGGGACAGCTGGCTCTCCACTTAACACACCCAGTGCTTTCCTCCCCGCCCCCTCCTCCCTAGTTGTGGAGCTCACCAGCTCTCCTCGAATGTTTGCACTGTCAACGCCTCTGCTCTCCCTCTGGCTGGTTTCTTCTCCTCATTCAGGTCTCAGTGCAGATGTCACCCCTCCGAGGGCCCTTCCCCCACCATTGCCTCAAGGAGTCCCTTCCCCATCTATGTTAGCCTGTTCACTTCTTAGCCTTAGTCGGTGGCTGAAAGGATCCCTTAATTTATTTGTTTACTCCATTGTCTCTCCCCAGCCCTTGAGAGTGGGGGCTCGGGCTCCGGCTCATCCTGTCCCCAGTGCCAAGGACAGTGCTGAGAGGGTGGTTAGCACTTATCGCGCCTACTGCAACCAGCTAGAGGTCTGTCTTGCCCCTTAAACTTGAGGGAAGGAGGCAATAAGTCATATGGATTCTGGTGCTCCGTAGACTGGGTTCGCCTGCTTGCAACGTGCCCTTGGGCAACATCATCTCTTTAAACCTTGGTTTTACCATTTGTAAAATGGAGGTAATATGTGTATCTACCTCATAAGGGTGTTTTAAGGAGTGACAGGATGCGTATAAATTGCTTCGCCCAGCACCTGGCACGATTATAATTATTATAAGTGCTAACAACTGACCATATCATTCTTGTTCTCCCACTCTCTAATGTTCTGTCAAATGTCCGAACTCCATTTTCCCTTAATCAAACAGTCTAGAACAGTGCCTTCCAGTGGAACTCGCTTCAAGAACTTAGATATTCTATGTCTGCGCTATATTCAATATAGTGGTCACTAGTCCCCTGTGGCTTTGCGCACTTGCTATGTGGTCTAGTGTGATCCAGGAGCTGATTTTCAAACTTGATTTAATTTTCATTAATTTAAATTTACATCTAAATAGCCACAGGTGGCTAGTCGCTGGCCATAGCTATACCATACTGAACAACACAGCTCTAGAAACTGTGAGGGATAGGAAGAAAAAGCTTTTCCTTTAGTGAAAAACATTTGGCAGAATTTTAAATGAATGCAGTACTGTTTAAGGATTCTTTACAGATCTAAATTTACTGGATCCGATTTGGAATACAAGCATATATCACATAGACTTTATGGTGAGGAGGGTTAAATATATGAAATGTTGGAATGGTTAAATATATGAAAATCCTTAACAAAAAGGGACCTTTCATTCCCTCTCTTCTCCTCCACTGTCTCCTTCCTCTTCTCCAAATCCAATTATTCTGTGTCCTTCCTGTTTTTCTCTTTTCTTTCTGGGGCCTCCAGCCTCTGGCTGGAGCTGAGAGCAGCCTCAGTGGATGGAGGGTGGACAGGGGGAAAGCTACCCTGATTCATTTCCCTTGTGTTGTCCAAAAACGCCCCAGCGCCGTCTCAGGACTTCCCGGACCTGAGAGAGGGCGGCCATTCAGGCCATTCGTTAGAGTCAGGTAATTAAGAACAGTGCAGGAGAATCCAGTTGGAAAATCATGAATTTTCGAGCTGGGAGGTTCCTTAGCGATGGTCTGGTCCAATCTCTTCATTTTATAAATAAAGACATAAAAACCCAGAGAGGAGAAGTGACTTCACCAGGACCCAGGATTCCTGACCCCCGCCCTGTGCTGGTTCTAGAACTCCCAGTGGAAGAGTCCACATATTTTTCCAATTCTTTTTCTTAAAAACACAAGCGATTAAAACTCAGCTACGCTAACCCAAACCAGACTTTTACATTTTGTTTTCCTACTCCTGAGCCTTTTAGACAGATCTCAGTAAAAATGTGTGGTCTCAATGCACGGGGAAAACATTAAAGATATTCTCTGAGTTTCCTTTTGAAGAATGACTCCATTCTGGAAATGTGGGCATCATGTGTAAAATCCTTATTATAAACGAAATTACTGAATCTTGCCTAGCTACTGTAATCTATTTGGTGTGTTTGCTTTTTAGAAAAAAAGCACACGTCTGAATGTTGGTGGCAAACTACTGACCAAAGTCCAGCAAGAGTTCTCACTTCATTTTCAAAGCAAACCAAGCAGAGCATAACAAGTCGTTTCTCATATTCCACGTTCATCTGATATGGAAAATAGCTTTTAACAAACAACAGGCAGAGGAGTGGAATGTTTCTCCTAGCAGTTAGATATTGGTGTCCTTAGTGGCAAAATGTTAGAGCTTTCGAGTACAGCGATTGTCCTGACGCTTGGAAGCTGTTTAAGCTTGGGCAAGTGACTTAACCTTTGTGAGTCTGTTTCTTCATCTGGTAAAATGGGCTTAATAATAGAACCTACCTCAAAGATTAGCTGTAAGAATTAAAAGAGAATCTACGTAAAGCTTATAGTGTAGTACCCGACACGCACAGCAAGCCTACAGTCCTCATTTACTTACTATTACTATTGGGAGATAATGTGAGCTTTGCAAATTAAGTGCTATGCAAATGAAAACTATTAATTTTTTTTAAAAGTGTATTTATTTCTTTTGAGAGAGAGAGTGTGTGAATGCACGCGTGCACACGAGTGGGGAGGGGCAGAGAGAGAGAGGGAGAGAGAGAGAATCCCAAGCAGGCTCCATGCTGTCAGTACAGAGCCCGGTGTGGGAGACCAACTCACAAACCGTGAGATCATGATCTGAGTCGAAACCAAGAGTCAGACACTTAAGCGACTGAGCCACCCAGGCGTTTCGCAAATGAAAATTATTTTAATTCTACTGCTATTTTGAAAAGCATTTTATTTATAAAAAGGACCTCAGATTCTTTAAGGGAAAATTTGAAAATAAAGAAAAATATGGCCTAAATAAAGATCACCCCTAATGTTACCATTCAAATGCGATCTCTGACGCTTCTATGTTTTTAGGCACAGTGTGGTTTTATCTTGTATATGTCATTTAAAATTGGATTTCTGCCTTTAATATTATTTCACTATCTTCACGTTGCTTGTTAGAACAAATTTATTGTCCACCCAAAGCAAGCTTAAGAGACTTCATGCATATCCTTCTCCTACTGAATGCCCCTCCCCTTCTTCCAATTTACCTTTGTATTTTTATGGATCTCTGTAACTTGTCTAACGTCCCTTTTGGAGTTAGCAGGGTAGACATCAATCCTGACTGCACAGTAGAAGCATCGGGAGAGCTTTAAAAAAAAGCACTAATACTCAAGCAACATCCTAATTTTATCAACATTCTTAGGGATGGGATGGGCATCAGTGTTTTTTAAAAAGCTCCCCAAATGTTTGTTTATGTAAAGAAAGAAAGAAATACATAATTCTATAATTTTCTATATCATTTTTGCATATCTTTCCTAAATATGTACTGTTTTCTTTGTAAACTCAAAAAAAATCCTAAATTTTTGTGGTCTTACTGCCAAAAATGCACAGCTGGAATCTAATCATTAGGAATCATCCAACAAACCCAAATAAAGGAACATTCTACAAAATATCTGGCCTGTATTCTTCAAAAATGTCGATGTCTTAAAAGACAAAGAGCATTTTTGAGACTAGTCCAGAGTAAAGAAAACTAAAGAGACATGATAACTGAATGTAAAATGGAATGTGGATTTTCTTCTGCTATAGCGATTACTGAAATAATTTGAGAAATTTGAATAAAGTCTGAAGATTTGAAAGTAATATCATATCATCATTAATAAAAGATTGAGGGATAAAAGGGCTTCGTGTCTAATTTAGTCTCCAAGATTCAGAAAAAAATATATGTAGTAGATATATATGTATATGTGTGTGTGTGTGTGTGTGTGTGTGTGTGTGTGTCTGTCTGTCTGTCTGTATATACATGGAGAGAGAAAGAGACACAGAGAGACTCAGGAGAGAAAACGAAGCAAATTAGGTTAAGTGTTAACATTTGGGGAATCTAGGTGAAGGAAATAGCGTAAATTTTCTTGCAAATTTTTCATAAGTTTGAAATTATGTCAAAATAAATAGTTAATTAAAAAATAAAACAAAACCCTGGGGCGCCTGTGTGGCTCAGGCAGTTAAGTGCCGAACTCTTGATTTTGGCTCAGGTCATGATCTCACAGTTTGTGAGTTCCAGCCCCAAGTCAGGCTCCATGCTGAAAGCACCGAGTCTGTCTGGGATCCTCTCTCCCTTTCTCTCTACCCCTCCTCTGCTCGTTCATGCACTCTCTCTCTCTCTCAAAATAAATACATAAATTAAAAAAAAAATCCTGAATTCTTATAAGGACCTAAAAAAGGAATAGAATAGGGACAGAATTTTAAAATGCAAAAAACCCACTTTTTGTTTTTGTTTGTGTAATTATAATCCATCGCTACATGGAGAGAGATTCTACTTAAGAGATTGTTCTCAGAACATAGGTGAGGGAGCTTGTTTTAAGTAGAAGCTGGGCTTGTTTTAAGTAGAAGCTGATTTGAGGATCTAACAAATGCTGACAGTACCTCCGATAGAGGGCGGTGCAACCTTAGGAAGAATAAATCACATCACACGGGTTTTGGGTAACATTACCTAAGGTAGATTCTAAAGTGTTAACAAATGGAACAGAGGCATTGAGAATCATAGAGCTGAATTCTGTCTACATCCCATTTTACAGATGAGCAAACTGAGACTCAAAGAGGGATAACCACTTGCCCAAGTCACAGTCATAAGCAGCACAACTGTCTTGCAAATAATGGCCATAGCTATCATTCATTCGAGGCTTACTAAAAGCCAGACACAGAATGTACTAAGCACTTTATATGCGTAAGCTCTTTAATCACGCGCCCACCCCCCCCCCCCCCCCCCCCTTTTTTCAACCTGAAGTTGAGGCTCAGAGAAGTCAGTAAGTTATCTGATGTCACTAATGAATGAGATTCTGGCTGTGCTCATAGCTAACATGCCATCCTGTCCTGAAGTTTTGCTGGGATGCCTACCCTTAAAGAATCGATCACCTAAAAGGGGTACAGAACACAGCCGTCGAAAGAGAAATCTTGGTGCCTGTTGATAGATGTGCACACACAAGGATCCAGAGATTCAGTGAAGGAAGAAAATTCCTGGGACTGAGGAAAGCAGAAAGGGGAGGGGCCACTGAAATGGCAGGGCGTGTGTGGCCTGTGGAAATCTACAGGTTTGGAGATGGGGAAGAGAAGGCAGAGAGGAGAGGTAGAGACAAAATAGGGAAAGGAGCATAACGTCTTGTTGGGGAAGGCAGTGAGTCTAAAATCTTGGCTTCTCTCCTTGCTACCCTTTGTTAGCCTCTAACGAATCCATCCGCTAGTCTTGTTAGTTCTGCTTCCAGAAACATCTGTGATCTCTCCACTTGTCTCCATCTGCACTGCCACCCCCCCACCCCCGCCCGGCTCAAGCCACATCTCTCCTCACCTTGACTCTTCGAAAACCTTCTCACTGGTTCCCTGCTTCTTTTCTCGTACCAGCCACAATTCATTCTCCAGACTACAGCCACAGTCATCTTTTGAAACCTATGTCAGGCCATGTCACTCTCCCGTGAACATCTTCGAATGGCTTCTGTGCGCTTAGAACAGAATCCAAACTCCTCTGCTTGAGGCTCTGCTTGAGCTGGCCCCTGCCACCTCCCTGACCTCATTTCCTACCAACCTTTCCCTTGCTCACGTTGCCTGGGCCACACTGGCCGTCTCTCCCCGAGAACACACATGAAGCTTGTTGCCACCTTACGGCCTTTGTGCTTTCGCTGCTCCTTTTGTCCAGAACACTTTTCTTCCAGGTTGCCACGTGGCCGTGCCCTTCTCCACGGTCCCCCAGTGGAGTGGGGTCTGAAAGAGAACCAGAAATGGGACCCCATGGACCGAGGGGGCGGGATGTCCTGATTCTGCAGTCACGGTTTGCCAGTGACATCATTTGACTCAGTCTTTAAAGGGTTAACAATCAGGTCAGGGGATTTCAGAGTTTCAAAGTCTTAGCCCCAAATGGGACCCAGTCCACATCTTTTCATTCTACAGATAAGGAAAACATGAGATTAGAGCTGGGAAGTGACTTGCCCAAGGCCAGAAGGCCAAAAGAGCTTCCTCTGTCTTCTGGAAACACTTCATCTCTTGAGTTAGGCTTCTTCCTTTAGAAAACGCAGAGACAAAGTCTTCTGCACAAGATCCAATAAATATTGTGAAAGGGCTTTGAGAACTGGGAAATGAGGGACTCGGGTGGTATTTTATTATTATCTGGCTGTAACTGCCAGCTTGGCTTTCGCTGGGGCCCAGATTGATTCTTTTAAAAAACTTGTATTGGGGCGCCTGGGTGGCTCAGTCGGTTGAGCGTCCGACTTTGGCTCAGGTCATGATCTCACAGTTTGTGGGTTCGAGCCCCGCCTCTGGCTCTGTGCTGACCACTTGTTCAGAGCCTGGAGGCTGCTTCAGATTCTGTGCCTCCTTCTCTCTCTGCCCCTCCTCCGCTCTCGCTTTGTCTCACTCTGTTTCTCAAAAATAAATAAATGTAAAAAAAAAACAAACCAAAAAAAACTTTTATTGAGTGCCTACTAATGCAGGTCCTGGTCTCAGCACTGGAGACACTGCAGATGACAAAGCCCCGACAATTTAGAGCCCTCACAGTATTTACATTGGGGGAAATGCGTGTGCACACTCACGTGTGTGTGTGTGTATGTGTGTTCTGTGGTGCTAAGTGCTGTGGAGAAAAATAAAGCAGGCGAGGGCCATGGGGATTTGCCAGAGGTGGGAGAAGGGCTGGAATTACAAATGGGGCTGGGTGGGATGTCAAAGAGGGCCTCTCAGAGGAGATGACCCAGATTCTGGACTACGTTTAGCACAGGGAAGGGAGACCTTTTAAAATGGAAAAAAAAAAAGGGGGGGGTTGTTTTTTGTGTTTTATTTTTTTGAGAAATGTATTTGTTCTGGGGCAACAGATTCTCTGACTTTGCTGGAGTCTGCATAGATGACCATCCAACACTGCCTCGGAGCAAAGTCTGCAAAAGTGAAACCTTTGCCGTGGGCACCCATCAGGTGCAACTTTCTGCTTCCTTCTCACAAACCAAACCCAAGCGAAGGCCTTCAGCAGTTAGCAGCGGTAATTTGCATAAAGGCTGATCCTTAAATCTTCTCTGAGTAGTTTGGGAAGGGGGCAGGCGCTGACATGGCTGAGCCCTACTGTGTGCTAAGTGCAGTGCTAGGCTCCTCTGTACCCCATTTCATTCTATCCCCCAGGCAGCCTTGTGAGTGGGATACTATTCCCATTTTGTAGATGAGGAAACTGAGGCTCGGAGTGCCCATATGAATTGCCCAACATCAGCACAATGGGGAAGTGACAGACCAGAGACCAGGTCAGCTGGCTTCATATCCTGTGCTCTCTCTGTGACATCACCGGTCCTTTCCGGGACTCTGAGCTGGAGTGGTTTTGAAAGCATCTACTGAACTCTTTCCCAGAAGAAATTCGGAAATGACATGACCAGCTCCTTCGTTTTGTGGATCGAATGAGCTGACGATACGAATGTGTGTCTGAACACCCCAGCACCTGTGCAATGGATGTTGGTTTCCTGTCCTTGCAGATTAGAAACCAGAGCTTTAGAGATATGCCCAGGTTACTTGCCATGAGGTAACACAGCAGGTAGCAAACCTATCCTCTAAGGTAGTCTCTGGGCTTCTAGATCTTTTCACCACCCTCTGAGCCACGTAAGGCTTAGAGGTCAAGGGCTGTATTGTCAATGAAGAACAGAAAGAGGAAGAATGGTCAGGCCTACGGAGGCCTGGAGGAAACTGAGGAGAAAGTCTGGAAGTCCTCTGCCCCCCACACCCCTGTCCCCTGCCCCTGCCCCTCCTCTCCCTAGATAGGGAGGGATGGGGATGCAAGAGAACACCTCTCTGGATGGCTTTTCTTCAGATTTACAGTCAGTATTTATTCAGCCCTACTGGGTGCCAGGCACTCAACCCCAACCCTTCAGGCACTTGGCAGGTTAGTGAGCGGCCGAGAAGCACACACACCCTGAAATCTGAGAGTTAAGTGCTACCTGGTCGGCACCAGGTGCTGTGGGAGCTCAGGAAATAGGGGTTGAGTGATGGCTTCAAGGCCACAGGGCTGGCGGGGGCTTCCTGTGATGTCTTCACATGGTGACGTGTCTGGCAGAAATTCCCTGAAAATATCCACTCCCGTGTGTCAGTGAGCAGCGACCTTTTAAGGCTTCCATGAAAACGGTTATTACAGGCGAATGGCTGGGGTGGGTGGGGGCTTGGGGCCACTAGCAGGGAGCAGCCACAAGCCTGTGGGGGTTGCCGAAGTCACCACTGCGATTTGGCTCTCACTTATGCTGCACAGACTCGCATCTGTTGTTACATGGGATTTGGCTTTCAGAGTGCTTTCCTCTGAGAGGCAGGGCGGTGGGGGGCAGTGAGGGCGGCAGGCCGAACGGGCTGGTTGCCTTGGCTTGGCCTAGAGGGGGTGAACCGAAGCAGCAATGATAATGGCAATACGGGATATTTAAAGGGTCTACCTGCAGGGGGCGGGCTACATCTTGTGTGTGTGTGTGTGTGTGTGTGTGTGTGTGCGCGCGCGTGTACGCACACGCGCGTGTGGCCTCGTGTGTCTTCCACTGAGTGCCTTGGTCAGAGGCCAAGGGGGCGGGGCTAAATCAGGAGGAGGTGTGGCTCACATTGAATCTTCCCAGTACGCAGTCAGCTCACTTGATTTTTCTTCCCATTTCAAGGATAAGGCTCAAGAGGCTCAGGGAACTTCAAGGTCACACAGCCTGTAAAGATTAGAACTCAAGCCTGTCTAGGCTCCATTTTCCCATCTGTACAAGGTGTGGGGGTGGGGAGGGGACGACTTAATTTCTTCTATTTTATTTTTTTTATTAAAAAAATTTTTTTTTTAGTTTATTTATTTTCAGTGAGAGAGAGAGAGAGCATAAGCAGGGGAGGGGCAGCGAGAAAGGGAGACAGAATCCCAAGCAGGCTCGGCACCATCAGCTCGCAGCCCAGTGTGGGGCTCGAACCCACAAACTGCGAGATCATGACCTGAGGTGAGATCAAGAGTTGGATGCTTAGGTCATGATCTCGCGGTCCGTGAGTTCGAGCCCCACATCGGGGCTCGATGCCTGACAGCTCAGAGCCTGGAGCCTGTTTCAGATTCTGTGTCTTCTTCTCTCTCTGATCCTCCCCCATTCATGCTCTGTCTCTCTCTGTCTCAAAAATAAATAAAACGTTAAAAAAAAATTTAAAAAGAAAAAAAAAGAGTTGGATGCTTAACTGTGCCACCCAGGTGACCCTCTTCTTTCTATTTTAATGAGAAAATGCTATGGAGGAGGTCAGGGGAGGGGAGTGGGAGGGAGGGATGCTGGCAGTTTCCATTTCTAGGAGTAAATGTTCTGCACTTTTGGAGCTCTCTTTTCATCCTGGAAAATTCACCAGGATGGGCCTTTAGACAAACACGAAGCAAGTCGTCAGCAATTGTCCTTGGGGAGGAGGGCTGGGTCATGCCAATCTCTATGCAGATGCAGCGGACAACACAGAACACTGATGTAGTTCTCTTTAATGATGTGAATTGGCGTCTTTTTAAGGGATCTTCACCTTTGAGGAGTGGGGGAGAAACAGTTCTGGAGAGAGACTCTAACTGGACAGTAGATGTCTTCCTGGGGACTACCGAAGATTGCATAATGGAGGTCAGGAAGGTACCACGGGCCCTTGAGACTGCCTCCTCTAAGCCATCAAGTCATTCATTCATTCAGTCATTCCTGTGTTTCATGGGCATGGGGTTCTAGGCATGGGGAACACGCTGGTGAGTTGTCCCCAGCTGAAGTTTGGGGGAGTTAAAAGGGCAGCAAAACAGCCCAAAACAGGGTAGCTGAAATTCGAGCTGACTGTTGTACCTGTGAAGGTCAGGATGTGGGAGAATGAGAGGCTCTGAGTCGTATTAATATTTGGATATTTTAAAATCAGGAAGATCAGAAGGATGTTAAGATAAACTTACAGTTAGAATCTGGAATCAGGGAAATGCCGTTTAGAGATGTGCAGTTTATCTTTTAATTAAAAAAAAAAAGTGTATTTATTTCCAGAGAGAGACGGAAGGAGGGGGGCAGAGGGGGAGGGAGAGAGAGAATCCCAAGCAGACTCCATGCTGTCAAAGCGGAGCCCATTGTGGGGCTCAATCTTAGGGACCATGAGATCATGACCTGAGCTGAGATCCAGAGTCGGACGCTTAACCAACTGAGCCACCCAGGCACCCCTAATTTTAACTTTAATGCCTTTAGCTGGGGATTGCCTTCCCAACGTCCTTGGTTCTCACCATTCCTGAGTGGCCCCACCTGAATCACGGCCCCACCTGAATTACATACGTACCTTATCAGCTATCTGCCCAGCCCCTGTGGCTAACAGAGTTTTCCACCCTAACACTAGATGTCTCGAAGCTTTGAGAATCTGTTTATTCAAGTATTTAAAAATTTTTTTTAATGTTTATTTATTTCTGAGACAGAGAGAGACAGAGCATGAGTGGGGGAGGGGCAGAGAGAGAGAGAGAGAGAGAGGGAGACACAGAATCCGAAAGAGGCTCCAGGCTCTGAGCTGTCAGCACAGAGCCCAACGTGGGGCTCGAACCCACGAACTGTGAGAACATGACCTGAGCCGAAGTCGGATGCTTAACTGAGTCCCTCAGGCACCCCTTCAAGTATTAATGAACCAAAAGCAGATTTGCAGAATGTGGTAAGGTTTTCAACTTCGAACTTTTCTCTGATTCTCACTGTAATGGAATAATAGTATCTTGACTGGTGATCTGTTTTTCAAAAAAATTTTTTTAATGTTTATTTTTTGAGAGAGAAAGAGAGAGAGAGAGAGCCTGAGTGGGGAAGGGGCAGAGAAAGAGGGAGAGAGAGAGAGAATCCTGGAATCTGTCCTGACAGTGCAGAGTCCGATTTCATGAATTGTAAGATCAGGACCTGGGCCCAAATCAAGAGTCGGTTGCTTAACTAACTGAGCCACCAGGTGCCACAGCATTTTTTTTTAAAAAGTAGGCTCCACACCCAACATGGGGCTTGAACTCAAGACCCTGTGATTAAGAGTTGGATGCTCTACCAACTGAGCCAGCCAGGTACCCCTGTTAGCACTTTTGTAGGTCTAGGGAATACAGCAGTGAAGAAGACAAAAAAATGGAGCTTGAAGTTCAGTGTGGGTGGAGAGAGACAGACCGTAGAGAAGACACATGAATGAAATGCATAGTAGATGAGATTATGGTGAGGACTAAGGAGAAAAAATGGGAAAGAGTAAGAAGTTTTGGAGGAGGAGGAGTTAGATAAGGGTGGCTATTGTAGGCCCTACTAAGAAAACGAATATTTCATCCAGAATGAATTAAGTGAGGGAACTGGCCACCTGGGGCAAAAAACATTCTAGGCAGAGAAATGGCAAGTGCAAAGGCCCTGAGGTAGGGCTGGCCTAGTGTGTTAGAGGAGGTATCACTACATCATGTACTGCTCTAAGTTCTTTCACTCCACTGAGGGAGATACGGTTATTGTTCCCATTGACAGATGGGCACACTGTGGCCAGAAGATCTAAGAAACTTGCCCCAGGTTAAATAAAAGGCAGAGCCAAGCTTCTAACCCAGGCAGTGTAACTCCAGAGCTTGTGCTCTTAAACACTAAGCTATGTTCAAGAAGTGATTTCATTAGCCTGGGTAGACCCAGGTACTGAAGATTTACACCTCCGGCTCTAAGCAGCCTTCCCAGCCCTGGAGGAAAACCCTGGGTGTGGCGGCAGGGGAGGGAGTGACTCAGGCCTTGGCTAGCTTCCTGCTGAGTCACTGCTGATGGGCTGTGAAGGGAGGCGAGTGGCACTCAGGCCTCACCTCCTCACACTGGCAGGTTCCTGCCCTTGGGGGGAGATGCCTGGCCACAGGCCCTAACCGCACCATTGGTGAATGAATTCATCTGACTTTCCCAAGAACTTTGTTGTGAAATTGTGGGTGGGCTCCACTTCCTGGTGTGGCCCCACAGCCAGCAAGGGGGAATAGCCCTGGAGGCTGACTTTCTGCCCAGCTTAGCCCTGACTTCTCCCAAATGTCCTGGATGGATACATCCTGTCCCTTCTCAGGACGGCTGTCTTTCAGTTTGGGTTGAACTGTCCAAGAGCAGCTGGCTGTGTGTTTGGCATGCCACCGCAAAGAGGAACGAGGCGCCCAGGGCAGCCAGACACGCTACCCTGGGCCTCATGAGGCTCACCCCCTTGACACATTCAGTCCCAGACGGCAGGGAGGGAAAGAGTAAGTACTATAATAAGTACATCAAGTTGGTTAAGATTAAAAAAAATTTTTTTTAATGTTTATTTTTGAGAGGGGGGGGGGAGGGGCAGAGAGAGCGGGGACACAATCTGAAGCAGACTCCAAGGCTCCGAGCTGTCAGCACAGAACCCGCTGTGGGACTCGAACTCATGAACCGCGAGATCGTGACCTGAGCCGAAGTCGGACGCTTAACTGACTGAGCCACCCAGGAGCCCCAAACTGGTAAAGATTTTAAAACAGGGACTCATGAATAATAAGAGCTAACATGTCTTGAACCCTTACTATGTGCCAGACAGTATTCTGAAGCACTTACCGTGTTTTGTCTCATTTCCAAAACTCTTGCAACACCTGATAGGAGAACTGCCTACCATCTTATGAATACGAGAATGGAGGCTCAGAGATGTCACGGTTAGGAAAGGGCAGAAAGGACAGCTGAGCACAAGATCCTGGAGTCAGGAAGGTGCAGGCTGGATGTGGGGAGACTGGAGGGGCTGGAGCAGAGGCTGAAGGCGGAAAACAGTGACAGAGGAAGTTCTCAGATGAGACAGGGTACTGGGACCAGACTCTGAAATTGGACTTGAGTTCATGGTAGTTGGAAACCACTGAAGATTTTTTGGCGTGTCTCCCCTTGGTGCCCCAAGGCTATAGCTTTGTTGCTTTGGTCTAGGGTCGCCTTGGCACATGAATCGTGGGGGTCGAACAAAAACAGTAGGAAGAACTACTCCGTGAGGTGAGGAGACGTCTCACTTGCGTGAGACGCAAGGAGTCTTGCGTCCTCTGGACTCCTCTGGATTTGCTGCACTCGTACTGCAGACTATCCTTAGGGAAAGAGCTGTAGGTTCCAGGAAGCGTCCTGACAGGTGCTGCCCACAGCTGGCTGGTCCTCTCCTTTTGGGCCACGGCCACCTCTCCTGATTGAACTCTTTCCCTGGCGTTCCCCTCTTTGTTCCCAAATGTAATGTGCACATTAGTTGTTTCTGTCCAGCTGGCGTTTCCACATCTTCTGCAAAGCGTCTCCTCCCAGTTCTCCCTCTGTCATCTAGTGAGGTGACCTCCTAACACCTTCGTGTGGTAGGCACCCAATCTCATCTTCCTCTTCTCTGGCTTAAGAAACCCCGATTTTGGGGCACCTGGGTGGCTCGGTCGGTTAAGTGACTTCAGCTCAGGTCATGATCTTGCGGTTCATGAGTTCAAGCTCCGCATTGGGCTCTGTGCTGACAGCTTGGAGCCTGGAGCCTGCTTTGGATTCTGTGTCTCCCTCTCTCTCTGCCCCTCCCCCCTTCAAAAATAAATAAACATTAAAAAAAAAAAAGAAACCCCGATTTTGTTCTGGGTGATGTCACCATATGACCAGCCCTAGGCAATGGGTCATGATATCCCCAAGCCAACAACAACCCTATTTCCCCCCTTCCCAGCCTCCCTTGCAGCTAGGGGTATCCATGTGACCCAGTTTTTGCCAATAAGACCTGCGGGGAAGTCTGCTCGGGGCTTCTGAGAAAGCTTTTGATTTTTTGACAAAAGGGAACAGTTTCCATTTCCTCCCCCTGACAACTCCTTCTGCCCCCAACTTAACCACAGTCATGACAGCTAAAGCTGGAAGGACGTCAACTGAGGGTTGTCAGCAGCCATCATTTGGAGAAAGCCTGCCTTCTGAGGAAACACAAACACAGAGAGAAAAGTGATAGGGCAGGGAGATGGAGAAAAGTTGAGGCTTTGTTGGAACGTTTAGATTCATACCCTAAACTGACCCCATTCCTGAATTCCAGGTTATGTGAGCAATAATACATACTTTTCTTTTTTCCTTATGCTTGTTTGATTTTTTTTAAGTAGGCTTCACCTGGCATGGAGCCCAATGCAGGGCTTGAACTCACAACCCCAAGATCAAGACCTGAACTGAGATCACCAGTTGGATGCTTGATGGACAGAGCCACCCAGGCACCCCTCCTTATGCTCGTTTGAGATAGGCTTCTATTACTTGTAAGTAAAGGCCCAGGTCTGCTATCTTAACAGTGAATGTCTAGCAGGACTCCCAGCCTTCCTCTGCCTGTAACGCCTGTGACCTTGACCAACTGCTATAACGTGTATGAGGGTTCCAGTCACGCCATCCACCTGCCCACCCTCAACCTCAGCACCCCACATCCTAACCCCACCCCCACCTCTACTCCCCACCCCCACCCTTCCCCATCTCTACCCTCTTGGTCAAAAACTGGCCCAAGGGAATGAAGAATGAGGAAACCCAGGGTGTCACCACATACCAAGGCCACCTCAGCTCCACAGTGTCCTCAGAATGCCCTTGCAACACCCCTGTTTCAGAAACACTGGGATTAAGAAATGGGAGTCACAGAGAAGCAAGCTGGGTGGGCAGGGGTGGGTGGCATGGAGTCAGTCTGATTTGGGAGGGAACTTAGAGGCCATGCACCCATTCTCTCATTTGTTCATTCATACAACACATGCTTTTTGCCTTTCCTTGTCTTGTTACTGGGATATAATTGACATATAACATATTAATTTCAGGTGTATAGCATAATAATTTGATATTTGTATATATTGTGAAATGATCACCACAAGAAGTTCCATTAACACCCATTATCACGAGTAGTTATAAGTCTTTTTTCTTGTGATGAAACCTGTTAAGACCTACTTTCTTAGCAACTGCAAATATACAGCATAGTATTGTTAATGATAATCACCACGCTGTGCATTACATCCAATGGCTTATTTATTTTGTAACTGGAAGTTTGTACCTGTTGACCCCCTTCACCCATTTTGCACCCCCCTCCATACCTCCCACCTCTGGCAACCACTGAGATATTCTCCATATAATACGTTTGTTGAGCACTTACTTTGTGCCAGACTCTAAAATGATCATGAAAGATATAAAAGAAAGAAGCTGAGTAGCAAGTGTCCATCTTCCCTTAGGCTTCTCAAGGAGAAAAGGACCTTAAAATAAAACAGATGAAGTCTGGGTTGGCAATGAGAGAGCCTCACTATTGGGTGGGATTTCATATATTAAAATGAAGTGTCACGTTGGGATTTATTTTTGTTTATTATTTTTTTAAATGTTTATTCATTTTTGAGAGAGAGAGAGAGACAGAGTGTGAGTGGGGGAGGGGCAGAGAGAGAGGGAGATACAAAATCCGAAGGAGGCTCCGGGCCCTGAGCTGTCAGCACAGAGACTGATGCGAGGCTCGAACCCACAAACTTTGAGATTATGATCTGAACTGAAGTCGATGCTTAACCGACTGGGCCATCCAGGTGCCCCTCACATTGGGATTTAGAATTTATTTTCCTGGAAACCTTCAGAAATGAATACCTAAACCACTGACTCATCTTTTCTTTTCTTTTCTTTTTTAAAATTATGTTTATTTTTATTTTTGAGAGAGAGAGACAGAGTGCAAGTGGGGGACTGGCAGAGTGAGAGAGGGAGACACAGAATCCAAAGCAGGCTCCAGGCTCTGAGCTGTCAGCTTCCTTCCTCCCTCCCTTCCTTCCTACTTTCCTTCCTGCCTTCGATCAAGGATTTTACTTTAATTTATATACTGACTTTTTAAATTGAGGTAGAGCTGGCATGCAACGTTACATCAGTTTCAGGAGTACAGTGTAGTGACTTGCCATCTCTACGTCATGCTCTGCACACAGTGTGGCCATCACCTGTCACCATGCGATGCTATTACAGCATCATTGACTATATTCCCTGTGCTGTGCCTTTCATCCCCATGACTTATTCATCTTATAACCGGATGCCTGTACCTCCCACCCCCCTTCCCCCATTTTGCTGATTCCTTTCTTGAAACGTTGTTTAGACAAATTGCCAAACGTCTCTGAGCCTCAATTTCCTTAGAGGTATAGTGAACATTGTATGAATATAATGATACTATATAATATTTTTTAGATTTTTAAAAATTTATTTTGAGAGAGAGAGAGAGAGACAGCAAGAGCAGGGGAGGGGCAGAGAGAGAGGGAGAGAGAGAATCCCAAGCAGGCTCTGAACTGTCAGCAAGGAGCCTGATGTGGGGCTTGATCTCACAAAATGTGAGATCATGACCTGAGCCGAAATCAAGAGCTGGACGCTTAACCAACTGAGCCATCCAGGGGCTCCTATAACATTTTCTGAGAGCTCAACTATATTCTGGTTGTGATCTAAGCCCTATAAGCTTATTAACTTATTTATCGTCGCAACAAATGAGGAGACCAAGGCATAGGCAGGTCAAATACCTTGCTGGTCAGTTGCAGAGCCTGGCTTTGAATTCATTAAGTCTGGCTCTAGAGCCTATGCTGGTAAGCAGTTCACTTCCTGCTGCCCTTGTTGGTAAATGGAGATGAGTCGCTCATTCTAGTCACTTAGAGAGGGTGGTGAAGACGTAAAACGCATGGGCTTTGCAGCCAGATTGCTGTGGTTCAAATTCCTGCTTTCACGCTCATTAGCTGTGTGACCTGAGTTATGAGCAAGTCACTCGAATTCTCCATCCCCGTCTTGATTTCCTCATCTGTAACATGGAGAGGGTTTTTGTGAGGATTGAGTGAGTTATACCATAAACTTAGAGTTGTCCCTGGTTCATGGGAAGTCCTCAACAGACGCTGGCCCTGTTCTGTTTCAGGTGCCATCGCTTCCTGAGGGCGGGCTCCCCTCCTGAACTGAATTAGGTTCCTCCCTGTTTTTCACCCTCACAGCACCCTGCTTCCTTCCTACACAGCACTTAAGACGTGTGTAATCCTAGGTGGGAGTAACCACCTCCCAGGGTTGTTAGGATGATTTAAATGAGATAATGTGAGTAAAGCACAGAGCTTGGCACGTGTTTGGCTTATGGCAAGTGTAAGTACCATTTTTATCGTTATTATTTACACTGGATCCTTGCTTGGTTAAAAATCACTGGCATATCTATGGGGCGCCTGGGTGGCTCAGTTGGTTAAGCCTCCGACTTTGGCTCAGGTTATGATCTCATGGTTCATGAGTTTGAGCCCCACACCAGGCTCTGCACTGTCAGTTTGGGATTCTCTCTTCCTCTCTCTGCCCCAGCCCTGTGCTCACTCTCTCTCTCTCTTTCTCAATGTCTCAAAATAAAGAAACAAACTTTAAAACACATAAAATAAAATCACTGACATATCTACATATTGAGAATTTGACCAAATCTCAGGCACCCACAACTGGAACCCACACCACTGGTACCATATTTCTAAGAGATAGAATACCGTGACAGAAAGCTTTCCTATCACTTAGAAGTTTCATTTTATGCATGTTGTAAGAGCTCTTTTAAGTCTTATTTAGACATAGATTTTTTTTTGTAAAGATTTTATTTTTTGGGCGTGCCTGGGTCACCAGGCTCAGTCAGTTAAGTGTCCGCCTTTGGCTCAGGTCATGATCTCCTGGTTTGTGAGTTTGAGCCTCATGTCAGGGTCTATGCGGACAGCTCAGAGCCTGGAGCCTACTTCACATTCTCTCTCCCTTTCTCTCTCTCTCTCTCTCTCTCTCTCTCTCTCTCTCTCTCTCCTTCCTTGCTCACATTTTGTCTCTCTCTCTCTCTCAGAAATAAATAAACATTAAACAAATAAAAAAAAAGATTTTATTTTTTTAAGTAATCTCTACACCCAATGTGGTGCTCAGACTGACAACCCTGAGCTCGAGAGTTGCGTGCTCTACCGATTGAGCCAGCCAGGCGCCCTTAGACATAGATTTTTATAGTATATCAAGCCGCTCTATGTCCTTACCTTCTTTTTTTTTTTTAAACATTTTTATTTTTATTTTTGAGAGACAGAGCATGAGTGGGGGAGGGGCAGGGTGAGAGAGAGGGAGACACAGAATCCGAAGCAGGCTCCAGGCTCTGAGCTGTCAGCACAGAGCCCATTGTGGGGCTCGAACTCATGAACTGTGAGATCATGACCTGAGCCGAAGTCAGATGCTTAACCGACTGAGCCACCCAGGCACCTGCCACCATGGTTTAAATCAAACCAGTGTAGGTTTAGGTTTTCTTCTAAGTCTGACTGAGTACTGACTTTGTGTTGGCTCAAGCAATGCTAGCTGCTGTAAAAGATAAACCCTAACACTGCCTCAGTTGACACTATAAAGGTTTATTTCTTGTGCATGTAGAGTCCCGATCAGGCATTCCTCATTGGCAGCAAAGGGCTTTGCTCCACATAGTCATTCGGGGATCCAGGTACACGGAGATATATCGCCATATTCAACAGCTTGTTTCAAGAACTGCTCTGGACCCATAAGCATAGAAGGTTTTATGCACTGAGCACGGAAGTGGCTTGCACAGCACGCTTTTCCTCACATTCCACCCCCAGAGCTTGATCACACAGCCACATCTAACTGCAAGGCAGCCTGGGAAATGTCCTCTCACCCCGACTCCAGGAGGAAGAGGAATCGAGTTCAGTAGTGAGGCACCAATTTCTGCTCCAAGCTTTATAGGGGATCAAAACACGATGATGAGCATGCTATATATGTTCATTCTTTCCACCCTCTCAGCAACCCTACAGTGGGTACTATTTATTTTACAGGTCAAGAAGTGACCTCAAAGGTGCAGAACAACGTGCCCAAGGCCATGTTGCTCTGCAGTCATGGGGCCTCATCTAACTATGCTCTTTCCCATTACACCCACTTGCCCCTTGGAATTATACAAGAAAGGTAAGGGGAGAGAGAGACACTATAGTCCTTTTCATATGAGGCTGATTGTCTTATAGGGTATCCTTTGTTTTTTCCAAGGCTGGAGATTTCACCCATAGTCAGTTACCTCTTACCAGTGGATTAGAGGGGACCAGGCTGCATATAGTATTTGCTAACCGCCAACAGCCTGGGTTTCTTTTGGCTGGGTCTAGCTACGATGTACTCTTCTGGGTACGTGACATTTGGGAGCAGTCATTTTGACAATGAAGTTATATCTATAGGTAAAAGTGTAGATGAGATGTAGATATAGATATTACAAAGAGACTTAAAAGTAAAAACAACCAGGGGCGCCTGAGAGGCTTAGTCAGTTGAGTGTCCAACTTTGGCTCAGGTCATGATCTCGCGGTTCATGGGTTTGAGCCCCCCGTTGGGCTTGCTGCTGTCAGCACAGAGCCTGCTTTGGATCCTCTATCCCCCTCTCTCTGCCCCTACCCTGCTTGCTCTCTCTCTCTCTCTCTTAAAAATAAACATTAAAAAAAAAAAAAAAAAAAGGAAAACCAACCAAACACAATGTGTAGAATCTGATTGAATCCTAGTTTGAAACATCAGCATTAAAAAATATTTGGGGGGCCTCTTGGCTGGCTCAGTAGGTGGAGTGTGTGACCCTTGTTCCAGGATTGTGGGTTCAAACCCCATGTTGGGTACAGAGATTATTTACAAATAAAATCTTTAAAAAACATGTGGGAAAAAATTGTATATATTTGAGTATGGATAGAATATTTGGTTATATTAAGGAATCACTGTTTTTTTTTAATGTTTATTTATTTTTGAGAGAGAGAGAGAGCACATGTGGGAGGGACAAAGAGAAAGGGAAGCGGAGAACCTGAAGCAGGAGCCCGATGCAGGACTCAAACTCGTGAACCGTGCGATCATGACCTGAGCTGAAGCCAGACACTTAACTGACTGAGTCATCCTGGTGCCCCAAGGAATTACTGTAAATTTTCTTGTGTATGATAATGGCGTTGAGGCTACATAAAAAAAAATGTATTTATGTTTTAGACATGTGTGCGAAAGTCTGTAGGGATGAAATCTCATGATGTATGTACTTTATTTTTTTAATTTTTTTTTAACTTTTTTAAAAATTTATTTTTGAGACAAAGAGAGACAGAGCATGAACAGGGAAGGGGCAGAGAGAGAGGGAGACACAGAGTCGGAAGCAGGCTCCAGGCTCTGAGCCATCAGCCCAGAGCCCGACGCGGGGCTCGAACTCACGGACCGCGAGATCGTGACCTGAGCTGCAGTTGGACGTTTAACCGACTGAGCCACCCAGGCGCCCCACGATGTGTGTCCTTTAAAACACACCAACAACAAAAACAGCAGCAGGAAAACAGATAAAGCAAACGTGGCACAATGTTAAGAAGTGTGAAGTGTTGGTATTAGGAGAAAGTTCATCGTATTATTTTTTCTCCATGCCATTTACCGTTTGAAGTAAGACAGTGGGGATGTTTGGATGAGGCTTAAAAATGAACAGTGCTTACCACTGGTACTTTTCTTTTTTCTTTTCTTATTGATGTGTAGTTGGCATGTGATGGTCTATCAATTTCAGGAGTACAACATAGTGATTCGACAATTCTGTTCATTCCTCAGTGTTCAGAATAAGGGTAGTCACTGTCTTTCACTCTGCTCGTATTTTCTTGTTATTTTTATCGATCGATCAGTTTCTTTGTTCCTTTTCCCCCTTGCCTGTAACTCCATGAAAACAGGGACCTTGCTAGTTGTGATTCTTTCTAGCACCTGTATCCCCGGCATCTAGCATAGTCTCTAGTACATAGTTGGGTTTTTAAAAAAATTTTTTTTCTGCTAAGCTCAATTCTCACTGATGCTCTTGGCTCTCATTCATCATTGCCAGACTTTGTTTGGTCCTCCCTGGTTCTGGCTGCCTCTCTGGCTCTTCAGTTTCCCGCATCCATAGCCCTCACCGGCCTCGTCTTGGTCTACCCCTGCTACGGGCAGGAAGCAGATGGCTGCTGGTGGCCCACATGCCCATCAGTCTGAGCACGAGCCTGCAGCCACCTCCCACCCTCTTGCTGCCATCACACTATCGACTCCTGGAGGACAGGACCTTGCCTGGCACTTCTTGGTGCTTGCTGAAGTAATTGGCAACGCGTATAACGGGTGCTCTGAAACCATTTGTTAATTGACCTTGTATTCCCCTTCCTGGCCCCACCGCACTCTTATTTTGGTGAGAAATATTTTAGTGTATTAATTTATTTTCTCATATCGTTTTTAATTATACAAGTAACACATGGGTATTGTAGAACAATTAGAAAGTGGAAATAGGGGCTCCTGGGTGATTCAGTTGCTTACGTGTCTGCTTCTTGATTTTGGCTCAGGTCATGATCTCGCAGTTCGTGTGTCAGAGCCCCGCCTCGGGCTTGAGATGACAGCAAGGAGCCTGCTTGGGATTCTCTGTCTCTGTTTCTCTCTCTCTCCCTCCCCTTCCCTGCCTCTCTTGTGTATGTCCCCCCCCCCCCCGACACGTTCTCTCTCTTTCTCTCTCTCTCACAATAAATAAATAAACGTTAAAAAAAAAGAAAGTGGAAATAAACTGAAAGAAAAAGAATCAGAATGATCTGAAATCTCATCTCCCATTGTTATCATTTGGTGTATTATTAACTTATCTCTGTGTATTTTTTAAAATGTTTTCCTCTCTATAAAATGAGATTGATTTTGTCCTGCTTTCTTCCTCCGACAAAATAATTGAAAATATTTTTCCAAAGCAATAGATATACATCTATGCCATCATTTTATTTTAATTAATTTATTAAAAAATTTTTTTTAAGTTTTATTTACTTAGAGAGAGAGAGACAACATGCATCCATGGGTGCATGAATAGGGGAGGGGCAAAGGGAGAGAGAGAGAGAGAGGGAGAGAGAGAGAGAGAGAGAGAGAGAGAGAGAGAGAATCCCAAGCAGGCTGCACACTCAGTGTGGAGTCTGATGCAGGGCTCGACCTCAGGACTGCAAGATCGTGACCTGAGCCTATATCAAGAGTTGGATGCTTAACTGACTGAGCCACCTTGGTGTCCTTTGCCATCATTTTTAGGATCTATAAAGTCTTGTCTTCCAAGGATATACTATACTTTATTTAACTAGTTCCCAATTGGTGGGCCTTTAGGTTGTTTCTGATTTGCTGCTGCACTGAACATCCTTGTGCACATTTCTTTTTGTGCACATGCCATTCATCCTGCTGTTTATTCAGCAGGTTTTTGTTGAGTCCCTTCTGTGTGCCAGGCTCTTTTCTATTCGGTGGAGAAATGGCAACAGCGATTTTCTGGGATAAAGATGCTTTTATTATTATTGTTGTTGTTACTATTATTATTAAAGACCTGTAATACATATTGCCAAACTGAGAGACTAGATTGCTTTCCCTTCCCACCCGTGATGTGTGATTGTCCTGTGCCCCATCCCACCATTGTCCTTAAGAGCCACCTCTGCAGGGAGGCGTCTAACAGTGTGTCTGGCTTCCGTTCCCTGCTCTCTTCCTCCTTTAGGTTCTTTTCTTGGCCACATCCGTTTTAGTATCGGCTCTGGCCTTTTGTGCTGCCCTTCTCTGGGTAAATGACTCTAGCTTTCTGCCTACTTCTGAGCAGGCTTTTAATTTTGAGGTTCCTTGTAGATGTTCCCTCTACTTGCCGTGACTCCATGCAGTGCTCCCCCACAGGCCCAGCCACCACTCTTTGGCCCCCTAATAGAGGGCCCAGACCACCAGAGGACAAGAGGCAGGCAGCTGTCTGGGGCTCCATGGCTGAGGCAGGTTGTATCCTTCCTTTGCTTTTTTGTCTAATTTTTTCCATATCCTCAGGAACCAATCAGGGGGCTCTCCCTTGATCTGTGTGCAGAAGACCTACCCATAGCTGGAACTGAATCTTAGCCCTTGGCCTAAATCCTTCCAGGGCAGCAGAATGTCCCTTGGCTCTCAGGGATTAGTGCAAAGCTAGCAGCCACGTGTTTGGATATGGCCTTGGAAACAGAGGGATCAGTGGTCCTATGGAAAGGGCATTCTGCTCTGAGAGTCCAAGCCCAGGGTCATGTGACCATACTAATCAGCCTTTGGGGAGTCGGCCTACCTCACTGCCACCCCTGTCTGTGCATCTGCCGCCCGTGGGGGTGATCTTTGGTGGCCATTTTTACATAATATGACCCCTTTGCCACATTGATTGGACCAGGGGTGGGCATGGGATCCAAACTGGGCCAATCAGATTTCTTCTGGAAATTGGGATTTGAAAAGATCTAGGATTTGTGGTGGTGACCTGAAACAGAGGTGAGAAAACCCAGAAATAAGTGCACAGAGACACGGAGAAGGGCGGCCTGCGGGGGAGGAGCAAGAGGCAGACGTGCAGAGGCAAATGGCCTGGGCTGTTGGTGGGTCTCCAGCTCTCGGGGCCCCGGCCGTGTTCCTGCCTTGGGGTGCGTGAGACACCCCAGTGTTCTCATGATAAGGCCCCTCCTTTTGCTTAAACTTGCAAGCCAGCAAACACAAATCTTACATAACGTGGCGAATGGAACTGAAAGTCAAGCTTTCTGAGCCCATGTCTCAGGGTTGTTGAGAGAGCCAAATGTCTTAATGGTTTGTAGGGCTGTAGGCCAGTGTCTATCCTGACTCATCAGAACCTGGGCCTGACAGGTTAAAATATCTTGAGTATCATCATTGACTGTATGGGAAAGCCAACTTTGTAAACTTTAAAATGGCATAGCATTGTGTGTGTGTGTGTGTGTGTGTGTGTGTGTGTGTGTGTATGTGCACAGGTGTGAACGCCTATATACATTCCACCTCTCATCCCCAGTCCCCATTCTGACTTTTCCTATAAACTTCTCCACGGCTTTAGACAGTCATTGATCTTCTCTTGGCCTTCACTTATTTATCATTTGTTTATCAGTAAAATTGGGTTAAGTGCATGACCTCTAAACTCCCTTCACGTTCGGAGAGTGGAAGGTTGAGTTGGCTGGCTAACTCCTGCGTGTGGTCCAGGCGTGCAGGGAACAACCTGTCTTGGGTTAGTGCTGAGGGCCTAGAGCCCTCCCTAGGAGGCAGGGATACTCCCAGGGAACAAATGCCAGGTTGAGTCAGGGAGTCAGGCAGGATCCCTTTTCTGCTCTGCCTTGTTTAGGTTTATGCTTCTGCCTTGTGGATGTCTCGATGCAGGCATAACGAGTCTCTAGGTGGTCCCTGTGTGAGAAGGGACCAGAATGAGGAAAATCTAGCTTTGCCAGAAAAGCCACGACTTTGAGGACACCTGCGGTAGCCTTACCAAAGCTGGGGTTGCAGCTGGTCTACAAACACCTCCTTTCTGCTGGGTGTCTCTACTTAGGACAGTGGCCAAGTCAGCACCAGGCCCAGGCTCAGTCCAGCCCAGCCCAGCTTACTTTCCCAGGGCCCAGAGGCTCAAGGCAAAATGTTTCGTGTTCTCTATGTCTTTGGTGGCTACAAACTTCAAGGCTTGGCTAAATCAAGCACATCGACATTTCTTAAATGTCAATTTAATGGCGGTCATTTGTAAAGGGTGGAGGCCCAGAACGAGGGAGATCTTATTTTCTTCCCTGCCAGTCACACAGAGGAGAGAGAGCAGTGTCAAGAAAGATTGCAGGACAGAAGGAAGCCTTGTTGCTAAAGCACGGCTGATATCTGGAGCAGCTGTGTTACCTTTAGCAAGTCACTTAGCCCCTCTGAGCCTCGATTTCTTCATCTGTAAAATGAGCAGGTTGGATTGGATGGCTGCCAAGGTTCTTTGTGTGTGTTACATTTTACAATTCTCTGAATCTCAGGAGGATAAATCCTGAGAGCATAAGCAACATATTTCAACAGAACGGATGCAAGGCTCTGAAAAAATGTCTGATGAAAATGTCAAAGATGGAGGAAAATGACAGCAGCAGATGAATGAGAATTGGTTGGGGAGGAGGGAGTTGAAGAATTTGTCTGTATGTCCTTGTCCTGAAATTGTTCATTTACTATGTACATGCAGGGGGTCTATATTATGCTGCTCTTAGGAAGAGGCGGAAGGTTTAAAGGGCCATGTGGGAGGGGTGCCTGGGTGGCTCAGTTGGTTAAGGGTCTGACTTCTATTCAGCTCATGATCTCATGGTTCGTGGGTTCAAGTCCCGTGTCGGGCTCTGTGCTGACGGCTCAGAGCCTGGAGCCTGCTTCAGATTCTGTGTCTCCCTCTCTCTCTGCCTCTCCCCTGCTTGCACTCTGTCTCTGTCTCTCAAAAATAAATAAACATTAAACAAACAAACAAACAAAGGCCATGCGGGAAATGCTCAAGGTGGGGAAAGAAGACGGGCCTCTGTAGGCCAGGGTTGCCTGCCTGGGGAGGCCATCATGTAGCGGTTAGCACAAGCTTTGGCTTCAGACAGGCATGTGCCGCCTAGTTCTCTTCCTGTGTGTCTTTGAGCCAGTTACATTAAACTGTACCAGCTTTAGTTTCCTAAACCAGAAAATGGGGGTCATGACAGTGCCCCTGGGCTAGGGTTGTGGTAAGGATTAAATGAGATAAAGTGAATAAAGTAGCTCGCACAGAGCCTAATCCCTAGTCAGCAGCCAATAACAGAAGTAGATATTAAGTTTTTACCCTCTCTCTGTCTTGGATTCTAGTTTCCAAGTAAGTAGAAGAAAACTCTCAAAGTATTCTGCTTATATGTGGTAGTCTAGGCCTTTTAAAATTCATTTTGGCCAAGAAAAAAAAAATCCCACAGACTCAGACCAAACTTGGGAGTGTTTTTTCAAAGCCTGGTTGGAGGAAGCTAACTGCATTTGGGTCACCTGCGTGCTTCTTGGTGTCTATATTATGCTAGTCATTCTCCTGAGCTTTAATTCCCGTTGGAAACAGAACTCCGATTCTGGGTCTCTGAGGGGGGGGACCCAGATCCAAACATGTAAATGTGTTAGCCAAATCCACAGATAAAGGCTGAGAGCCGGGTTCTTAAGGAACGTACCGCCCTGCCACCCAATAGACCACACTGGTGCTGCTCAGTCTTCCTGCATACAGGAATCTACTGGGAATCTTTTTGAAATGCAGATTCTATTTCAGTAGGTGTATTAGTCAGGGTTCTCCAGAGAAACAGAACTAATAGGAAATATGTGTGTGTATACACACACACACACAGATATATATATATACATACATACACACTATATATAAAAAGTATACAGTATATATATAATATATATAACATATTTAAACATATATATATATGTGTATATATGGAATAAAGATAAAGTTTTGGCTCATGCAATTATGGAGGCTGAGAAGCCTTACAATCTGTCATATGCCAGCTGGAAACCCAAGAAAGCTGGTGGTGTAGATTCCAGTCTGAGTCTAAAGGCCGGAGAACCAGGAGCTCTAAAGTCAGGAGATCAAAGTTCCAGTTCAAACAGTCAGGTAGAGAGAGAATTCAGGCATCCTCTGCCTTTTTGTTCTATTTATGCCCTTACCAGATTGTGTGAGGTCCACCCACACCAGGGAGGGCAATCTGCTTCACTCAGCTCACCAATTCAAATGTGAATCTGTCTGGAAGCACCCTCACAGACATACTCAGAAATAGTGTTTAACCAGATCTCTGGGCATCCTGCAGCCCACTCAAGTTGACACGTAAAATTAACCATCACAGTAGGTTTGGAGTGGGGCCAGGAATTCTGCGTTTCTAATAAGCTCCCAGGGGATGTCCATTCTGCTGGTCAGTGGACCACACGTTTTAAAACATTTTTTTACAATTAAAAAAAATTAAAATGTATTTAAATCCAAATTAGCTAACATATAGTGTAATAATGGTTTCAGGAGTAGAATTTCATGATTTATCATTAACATATAACACCCAGTGGTTGGACCACTTTTAACAGCAAGATTTTAGAGGCTCTGTAATTGTACCGGACATGAGTGCTCTTCATTAGCCATTTCTGGCTCTGCTTTCTGGGTGCACGGTAGGATTCTACTTCCTGGTCCCCCTGTAGTTGGGCGGGGCCAGGTGACTAGTTATGGGCAATGAGAATGAAAGATTAGTGTCACTTCCAGGACAGAGTATTTAGTTGCCCATTTAAGACTCTCCAAAGCTCTTTTTCCCTTTGCCACAGCAATGGGCAATGTTTTAGTTGGTGTCTGCCCCAGCAGATGGCTCTTTGGGCAAGGGTGTCATGGAGCCCAGCCCTCAGCTGACCTGTGAGGACATGTAGTGAGAACAAGAAATACGTGTTTGTTGTTTTCAATCATTGAGATTTAGGGAGGTGTTTGTTATTGCGGCATAACCTAGCCTATCCTGACTGATACACTAATCTAATCCCCATTTTGCCAAAGAAGAAATGGAGTCCAAGAGGAGTGACTTGTCTGTGCTTTGACACCTGGCTAATGAAATCTTCAGTCTCTGACCTGACTCCCAATCTCCTTCTCTTTCCATCAAGTACTAATGCCTCTACCACGGGGTACCGAGGTACGATGTGTTTTCTCCCAGAATGCATGCCAGGTGCTTCTTACATATCATTTTGTTTCATCTTCATAACAATTATTTAAGGCCAGTGAATTATCATCCCATTCTTTATGTGAGGAAATGGAGGCCAGAGGCACAGCAAGTCGATAGGATTTGAACCTATGACCATCTGATCCAAAGCACATACTCCTCCCATTACACCACCCTGCCTCAGATCTGCCAAAAAGGTACTTTCATAAGGGTAAACAGTTACGTGGTTCTTTGCTTATTTCAGGCAGTATTATCAATGCTTTAACTGTTTTCACATTTGTAACAATCCCAGGAGGCAGATATTATCATCAAGAACATCCTCATTTACAGATAAGGATATTGAGGCACAGAGAACTTAAGTAATTTGTCCAGGGTCACACAGCTAATAAATGGTGGGACCAGGATTTGAACCCAGGCAGCTGACTCCAGAGTCCAAACTCATAACCACTACACTTTATTGCTGTGAACAAAGCTCATGCATATATCTATCTAATATGATATGTATGTACATGCATGGTTATCATTTATATACACAATATAACTGTATCGTCATCTATGACTTTTATTTGCTTATTTAGATTGCAGAGTATTTTCTTCCCTACGAGTACGATTCTGCTACACCACTGTTCCAAGCTGATTTCTTCTCCCAACTGCAGGGACCCAGGTGTTCTATACGTTTAGCACAATGTGATTAATAATTTTTTTTCAATACCTAAAAAAAAAAAAAAAATTTCTTTTCAATCCTGGAAAAAAATTATTTTTAACAAGACTGGAAGGAACCAGCTGCCAAGAAGCCCCGGGACTCTGGGCCTCCTGCTCTCTCTTCTCTTCTTTCTTTACACCTCTCAGCCCTTTCTTTGTTTGAGGGGATGTTTCTGCTTCAGGCTTGACTGCCTCCTGCCCCCTGCCTGCCACTTCTGGTATTCATGCAAAAGTCATTCTCAAGCTCTGGACAAAAGCTCCTTGTCCCCTGGGCTCTGAATCTCCTTGTCACATACTCTCTGTGTTTCCAGGTACCCAAGACTCTGGGTCCTGGGTCTGTCCTGCCAGAGCATAAAGGCCCTGGGCTCAGTGGACTTTGACTCAGGACGTAACAGCTGGGAGTGCAGGAGCCAGTGTGTTCATCCCTATGGATTCCTAAACTTGGGGAAAGGATGGGAGACTCCTTAGAGAAATGGCTCTGTTTCTGTGCTCCAGCACCCCGAGGTGTTACAACACGCTTTTCTTCCCGCACTGAACTGAAAATCTGTCGCGTGCAACTGTTTCTTTGTAAGTCAAACTTTGCTTCCTATCTCAACGCCACACACACACACACACACACACACACACACGAAAAGAATTAGGAAAATGCTTAATGTTGTAAGTGCTTGAAGTCAGAAACAAGAGAGGCATTGCCAAGGCGCTTCCTGGCGCGGTGCATGCGCAGGTGATTAAGGCACTGTTTAGGGAGGAACTGAGGTCTGGTGGACAAACATGGAGTTCTAACCACAGCCCAGTTATTAGTCCACAGGAAACATCCTGTTACTATTATAAAGATGAAGTGCTACTTTCTTTTTTTTTTTAAAGAACTTTCTAAAAGTCTTCCTTTCCATTCTGATTCAGTTCAAGTCTGTGAGGCAGGAAGGTCTCAGGGCAGCCATGCCTGCAACATTAGCTAATCAGACTCCCAAGAAACATTCCATTCTGCTTAGGAGGGCTTTGGAGAATGGTTTGCTCATGGTGGCTTTTAAAATAAACTGAGGGTTGCCAGGCTGAATGGACTCCCTGCGGGGCTAGTGACCTGGTTCCAGGCTGGTGCCCAGCAGGCTTGCCCCCTGGTGGGATGGTGGATGTATCATTAAACATAGTTGCTCTGCCCGTTCCCCTTTCTCTGTGGATGAAATAGAAAGTCTTATGGCCTCTGTCCCTTCCCATTTAAGATTGGGGAAACTGAGGCCCAGGAGAGTAATAATAAAAGTAACAGTAATAGCCCACACATAATGCCCTTTGTATTAGCTTACCTTAAGCATCAAGGGGAGGGACACCCTGGCATAGTGGCAAGAAAGATCTGGTTTCGGATCCTGGTTTTACCACTCTGAAGCTGTGTGACCTTGTGTAAGTAACTAAACCTCTCTGAGACTCAGTTTCCTGGTTTGTAAAACATTGATGATGATACCTATTCTGCAGGGTTGTTGCATGGAGTAGAAATAATGGATGTAATGGATGTAAGTAGTGCCTGGCACCTAGTAAGGACCTGATCAGCGGTCTTTATTATTACTTAGGGACACAATGCAGGCCAGCCATTGGATAAGTAATGTTTTCCAACCCGGCTTGACAGCAAGAATTACTCAAGGAACTGGTTGGAAACAGATTCCCAGGCCTCATCCCCTGCAGTCTGTGGAGAGGCATGGGAATCTATAGTGTAACAAGTTACCAGGTGATTCCTATCAGGCAGTTCTGGAAGACATCCAGGAATCCACTGCTCTAACCTATTGGTTTGGCTCTTTTGTTCTCTCTGCACCTGGCCCCATATTCAGTAAAACTTTAGCTTTTGCTTGAAGGTAGACATGATTAAAAGGTCAACTGTCATTATATACTCTCAAAGAGAATGTGCCTTGAACTTTGCACAGTAGATTTATCCCTGAAAAGCTGTTTGCAAATGGAATTTGGTTGTGTGTGTGTGTGTGTGTGTGTGTGTGTGTGTGAGAGAGAGAGAGAGAGAGAGAGGAAGGAAGGGAGAGAGAACAGGCATATATCTAATGCCTTAGTTTGCTATTCAAGGGAACACATTCAATTCAACTACATAGATATTATTTGCGGGGATACAATGATAAAGAGGGTGCAGGAGCTGTCTTCATGGGGCGTACTTAGAGTCCATTGAGGAAGATGGTCAGATAAACAGGCAGTTACAACACTGTGGTTGACATGAGGTTAGCACAGGGAACTATGAGAGCCTGGAGGGAGAAGTACCCCCAACTCAGGGCTGGGGCATCTGGGAAGTTCTAGGGGAAGTGACATCTGAAGAGGAGACCTATACAATGGGCTCTAGTCTCAAATCCTTTTGGAAAGCCAATGATCCTTCCTTAAGGTATCCATGCGGAAAACTGAACTTTCACGTCATGGTAAGCCTGGGGGCATTGGTGCCACCACCCCACCGCACAGATGTTGAGTTCCTGCTAAGGGCAAGACACGCAGTGAAATGCTGCAGGGCAGCAAGGGTGACAGAGGCCCAATTCCTGCCCTCAGGGAGTCTACACCACACCTCCTCAGGATTCATTTCATTTCTCATGTAGGTCACCGATCCAGTGTGATCTGTTTATGACTGAACAGGTAGTTATTATTTAGGTCTTAACTCCCTCTACTGAAAAGGAGTGTTTACTCCCTCTCATCACCATGTGGCAGGGAAATCCCATTCTAACCAACACGTAAACGTGGGCATACAATTTACCCAGGAGAAAATCAAAGTGCCTGCTGGAGTTCACAGCGCCGTTCGCAAGATACAAGTCATGAAGCTGTGGAGGCCTGGATGGATCTCGAGGGTCTGCAGAGTCCGTATCTGGGGCAGCCTCCAGACGTGGCAGCTCCCGGAGTAAGTCAAGCTCCGCTTCCCTCTGGGCCTCATGGACACGACTGCCTTTCAAACCACCTTTCTCTGCCCCCAGAAAGGAAAGCGGTCGGGATTCCTTGTGCATTATAATAATCACATCGGGTTTAAGCACAAGGTGGCAAGGGGTTTAGGTCGGCAGGTGAGGTCCTCATTCCGACTGTGCTTGTCTGCGTGTTCAGTCTGGTAGGAGCTGCTTGGACCTTTTAAGTGGAGGTGTGTTCCCATCTTGCAGGTGGGAAACCTGAGGCACAGGAGGTGTCTGGAGGCCGTGTCTGGGGCTTTGCACCCTGCTGCACACACACCCTGGCCCAGACTCATGATTCAAAATCTCCCCTGAACACCAACCCTCCCCCCCCAACCTCCCATTCCCTGCATCTCCAAAGAACAAGCCTAAAGCATCTGCCTCCTGTTTTTTTTTGCCAAGTTGCTCCCACTTCCTGAGACCCTGCCCCCCACTATCTGCCTGGTGAAATTCAACCCATCCTTCAAAGCCCAGCTCAGGTGTCACTTCTCCTCCTGGCTGGAATTCATCTCTCCCTCCCTGGCACTCCTTGGTTTGGCCCTTTCTCTCATTACTTCTCCTAGGGCAACAGGCTTAGCCTCCTTCCTAGACCCTCAGTTCTGTCCTCCGTGCACGCGCCTAGTAGTAACAGCACAGTTCTCCTGAACCCCTTTGAGCTGGCGGTCTTCTTTGATGAGGTGATGAAAGCTGCCAGAAGAGCAGCTGACTGAGGCCCATTACGTGTCAGGCTGGCTGTTTAGGACTCTTCTGCCCATTATCTCAGGTAATGGCCAGTCAAGTCTCTCTAGACGGGTACCAGGATCATCTCCACTCCACAGAGGAGTGGGGAGGCCCAGAGAGGTGAAATGCCTCCTCGGAGGTCACACAGCTAGTACTACCCGTAAAGCTAGGCTTACCATATGCCGGAGCTGGGGTCCTAATCCCTGGACCCACTGCAGGGTCGCCTCTCTGCCTCCCTGCCCCGGGGAATGGGGGCGGGGAGAACACTACACACAGCGCGTCTCCTACAATTTAGGGGTTCATTCCCCCTCAAGCGCACCCACCCGCCAGGTCTAGCAGGCCGGCGCCAGGTCGTTGTCTATATGCAGGCCTGGCTGAGCCCTCGGCAGGGATCTCGGCCAACATCTGGGGACCCAAACCCCGGGCCACGGAGCGGGGCCGGGGCTGGGGCGCCTGTACCGAGGGGTGCGGGCTCGCGGCGCGAGAGGCGCGGAGCGGGTCCCGGGTCCCGAGTCCCAGGAATGTGGGAGGGCTGGGCGGAGAGGGCGGGCACGGCGGGGGCGCTTCCTCTGCCCGCCGGAGGGGAGCCGCCAGGGCGCGCGCGGGGCGCGCCGCCGCCCCCTCCCCGCCGCCCGGCCGGCTGGGCGGGGGCGGGGGCTGCAGCGGGAGGGCGGCGAGGGGCCGCGGTGCTCGGCAGCCGCCTGGCCGGCCGGGCGGGAGGAAGCGATGAATATTCAGAGGGGGAGGGGGAAGGGAGGGGGCTGAGCGCTCGCCGCGGCTCCCTGCAGCCGGAGCCGCATGACGCGCGGAGGAGGCAGCGGGAGCCGCCGGAGCCGCAGCAGCCGGGATCAGGGCGCCGCGCGCGGGGGGTGGGCGCCTCTTGCTCCGCCCCACGAAGCCCCTGCGCGCCCAGGGACGCGTCCCCCCCGCGGCAGCCGCGCCAGGCTCCGCCGTGTGGCCGCCGCCGCCGCCGCCGCCGCTGCCATGTCCCCGGGGAAGCCCGGGGCGGGCGGAGCGGGGACTAGGCGGACGGGCTGGAGGAGGAGGAGGAGGAGGCGGCGGCTGGAGGCGGCGACGAGGGCGCCCGGGCTCGGGCGCACGGCGGGGCCCGACTCGCGCGTCCCGGGCACGTTCCAGGGCGCGCGGGGCATGAAGCGGGCGGCGCGGGAGGCGCGGCCGCCTCCGCGCTCGCCGGGGCTGCGCTGGGCGCTGCCGCCGCTGCTGCTGCTGTTGCGCCTGGGCCAGGTGAGCAGCCGGGTGGGCCCGGGCGGGGTGTGTGTGTGTGGGGGTGGGGGGTGGGGGGAGAGCACGGAGGGTGGGGGCGGGACTGGCATCCCTTGCACCTGCCCGGGTGTGCCCTGCCTGCGGGGTCCGCGGGAGGTGGCGAGGGGCCCGAGAGCTCGGAGCCCCCCTCCTGGAGGGGGCTCGCCGGAACCCAGCCGGCCTCGCGCGCCGGCGACCGAGCCCCTGCCCCTGCTGCCCGGTCCCGGCGGGGGCGCGGCGGGACCCGAGGTCCGGGGTGCCCGTGGCCTCCCGTGGAAGCCCCCGCGCGGGCTCCAGGCCGTCTCTGGCCCGGCCCTTCCCGGAGCTGGTCACATCTGGCCGGCGCGGGCCCGGCTCGCCCGCCCGCGGCGGCCGGAGGGGGCGTGTTTGCGAAGGGCTCGCGTCGCGGAGCGGGGCCGGCCTGGCCGAGCGCGGCCGACCTCCGACCCGGCCCGCAGGGGCCCGAGGGGCCGGGCCGGAGGGCAGCGGCGGCGGCCCCGGGGGAGCCCGGGCAGGGCCGGGCTTGGGGCCGCGGGGCGGTGGGCGAGGCGCGGGGGCCTCGCGGCCGAGGGCACCGCTTCTGGGGAAAGTCTCCAGCCCCGGCAGAGGTGGCCACTCGCAAGCGTTCGTCAAGGCGACGGTCCCCCTTCCCGGGGAAGCCGCTGGCTTCCCTGGGCGTTGAAGTCGTGCTTTGTGGGCGCAGGCTCTCCCTCCCCACCGCCCTGTTTTCTAGCTTCGCTTTTCAGATAATGCTGTGCCTGGCATTTTGGCGGCCGACCTTTCTGAAAGCGCCGTTTCCCCTTCAGAGTATTCCCACTGGGGGCGAGGCAGGGCAGCTGGGAGACATTCCCATGTCACAGATAGGGAACTTAAGGGGGGGGGAGATGTGAAAGAGCAGAATCACCCAGCCTTGGCCGCGGGAGCTGAGCTAGCAGGTTGGTCCTCACCGCCTTCCAGGAGCCTGCTGGGGTCTTGCACCCGCGGCCGAAAGTGGCCTGGCGAGACCCCTGTTGTGCGTTTTGTTAATGAAAGTCTTGCTTGTTTTATACAAACGACGGCTCTAGGGAGATGATGCTTGAAGCCTGGGAGATGAGTTATTGGCTAAGGATGGAGCCTGGTTTCAGGGAAAAGTTTTCAGGCACAAATACAGGACTGCCTGACAGCAAAAACACAGCCTTGGGGCAGCAAGGAGGCCTCGCAGGCCGGCTGAGAAGGGAGTTGAGGCCTGGGGGTTCCAGCAACTCTCAGCACCCAAGGAGTTGCTCATGTCCCCTCCCAGTTTTCCTCAGTAGACTTTGGAAAGGACAGTGTGGCCTCCTGCAGAGAATACTGGATTAGGCGTCGGAAGAATCAGCTCCAAGGGCCGGGCTTCAGGGCTGGGCATGCTCTTTTTAACAGCATTTGTAGGGTGGGTTCACACCACCTGCCCCAAGAATTGTTTGAGGGGCTTCCACTGGCCAATGTCTGAAACAGCTTTGTAAACCTTAAAGGATGTCCAGATGGCGGTGTTACAGTAGGGTGAAGTGTGAATAGACTGTCTTCTTCCTGTCCCTTTAAGGAAATTCATGGACAGCAGTCCATGAATTACAAAAAAAAAAAAAAAAAAAAAGCCTCATAATTGAAGATCTCTTGTACCAAAGTTCATACTAAAGAAATACTTGATCTTCATTTATTTTTAGTTTGACACATATATTTTGTATTATGTTATTATTACTTTGTCCATAATGGTTACTATGCTTTGAATCAGTGAAAAATTTCTTGGGTGAATTTATTGCTTGCCCAAGCCTTCCCTGTATCTCAGTATCACACTACCGCTCTCTGCGTGTCCCCGATTCAGATATTTCCTTTCTCTCGTTTGTTCTGTGGAAACTCAAGGGGACTCTTTCTATTTCTTGTTTTTGGATACATTATAAAATAGGAAATGTGAAAGGCTCTCTGAAAAAGCATTTTCACAATCCACAGTTGACAGTTCATTTTGATACTGAATATTTCAGGGAATTTGGGGGCCAGACCAGACTTTCAAGACAGCTCACACCCTTCATTTTTTTAGATGAGAATATTGAGGCCCAGAGAAGACAGTGATCAGGCTGAGGTTACCTAGCAAGAGTGTGGAGGAGACCGGATGGGCATCTGCATTGCCTAGTATTTTCACCGTGCCTTTTTTTTTTTTTTTTCCATGTTTTCACTTTGCGGTTACTTTTCACACTAGACACAGCCTTACCCCACCGAGTACTCCCAAAACTGTGGATGTAAATTGAACCTTTCAAGGTTGAAACATATTTGAGATCGGAAGTCATGTTTGAGATTTCTGAAGTTTGTGCATTTAGGAAATGTGGGTGAAGGTATCAGACTACCTCCCTAACATTTGATTGGTTTTCTGAGGCTTGGATGGTGTGTGTGTGTGTGTGTGTGTGTGTGTGTGTTAAATGGCGTCAACACTCACAGGTTAAAAAAAATGGGCAACTCTTGGAAAAGGCACAGGTCTGTTTGTGAATTAATGAGGATGGGTGTGGAGGCTGGAAAGCAGAGAGATGCTGGAAGATTCGGTGCTTAGTAGGGCTGGAAAAGCCATTTTGACCTTGGCATCTCATTCCCCTTCTCCAAGACAGGAAGGACGGTCAGAGATGATTCCAGCTTGAGGACTGTGCTGGTTGCAACGTCTGACTCCACCCATTCTTGTAGCATTTTTGCACACTAATTTTGGTTTATGTGTATGTTTTAGACAAGGTGACAAAGCAGTTTCCCCCCAACCTTGCCTCCTTTTCTTGGGAAATATAGCCCTGACAGAGTCTTTAAGAAATAGGTTGATAGTGGAGCTGCTTTAAAATGGGGGGAAAAAAAAAAGCTGGTGACCAATAGCTGTTTTGTTGGTCTTACAGTGTTTGGGATTTGCTTTTTCTTTGCTTTTTAGTTTCCTGGTGAGTAATAAGTGTTTGTGTCTATTATCAATAATAGCTAATCCTTAAGCCTGCTTACCTGCCTGCTTCATCTGGACTACAAAAAAATGTTTTGATTCCTCCTTAAGTTGCTTGTTAAATTCTCCTACGGGTGACTTTAAATATTTTTGTTTTGCTTCAGAACAACGGCGGAGGAACTGAGCGATGATGTTTTGTTTGCAGATGGTTTAAGAAAACAGAGCGGACTGGTTTATGGTTAGACTGTGACTTTGAGTTGATTTCAGGTTGAGCCCTACAATAAAGACAACCACGGATACCCAAGCTTTCCTGAGCAGAGACAATCCTGGCTCTTGTGTGAGCAACATTGGTCAGCAAAGAGGTCATTTAGCTCCTAAAAGTAATCCTTGCTTGGGGTTGAGGCCGAGGGAGAGTTGCTGAGTGGCTGTGGGCCTGGGTTTAGCCAGCACATCATCTGCAATTACTTCTTCGTCCATTCACTGCTTGGCCAAGGGAATTATTTTGAGTGCAGTGTAAGAGGCAATTTTCTGTGTGTTTCCTTTTTAACCTAGTGCCGCTGGTAATATTATAATTAATGGGCAACATCGTATGTGCCAAGGGTTTGGGTGCATTAAGTCATTTGACCATTTCAGAAATACTAAAAGGTAGGAGCCGTTTTATCTGAGAGAGAACTGAGGCTGGAACTCACCAATGATTCATAACCAGTATGTGGTAGAACCGGGTCTGATGTCTCCACCGCCCCAGTTCACTGTCCTGTGCTGAACAAAGCCGTGTGTTTTATTTATTTATTTATTTTTTATTTTTAAAAAGAAAAAAAATTTTTTTTCAACGTTTTTTATTTATTTTTGGGACAGAGAGAGACAGAGCATGAACGGGGGAGGGGCAGAGAGAGAGGGAGACACAGAATCGGAAACAGGCTCCAGGCTCTGAGCCATCAGCCCAGAGCCTGACGCGGGGCTCGAACTCACAGACCGCGAGATCGTGACCTGGCTGAAGTCGGACGCTTAACCGACTGCGCCACCCTGGCGCCCCATGCCGTGTGTTTTAGAGAAGGTCTTCAGTGTGCAGCTAAGAGATGAGGTGATGGATTTTCGGGGATGAAGAACAGGCTTGTGGGCCCTGAACCCTGATGGGGCAGGGAGTCACTGTGGCTTCTCTGAATCCTACTATAGGATCTGCTCCGTCCGTGCCACTGACAACCCAGGTGCCTCTTTCCTGCTCCTGTTGCTTTGAGACCCTGAGTCTTAGTGGAGACGGGGTGTGGAGGGGAAAGACCTGGGTTCGGGTCTTTGCTCTGCCAGTTCGTAGCTGCATCAACTTGGGCAAAGTCCCTCAAGCTCTGTGACTCCTCATGTCCTTATCTGGAAAATGGGACTGACACTTCCTGTTTCACTGGGCAGTTGAGAGGATCAAATATGATAGAAGAGGAACTGCTGTGTAAAATCGGAGGCACGATTCGATTGCTGGCTGTGGCTGCTGCTGTTATTTGGGGACAAGTGGGGCTTCACATCATTAGTTCATATAACAAATACCTATCAAGCGTTTCTCACAGAGTGGCACCTGCGGGCGTGCAAGATGAAGTTAGCACATTTTTTTTTTTTTTAAACTATTAAGAATGATTTATTTTAGGGGATGTTAGTGGAAAAAAATAGTTGCATATCAAGTCCATGATTTTATTTATTTTATATTTAAAATTTTTTTAAAGTTTTTAAAAAACGTTTCTTTATTTATTTTGAGAGAGGGAGGGAGGGAGAGAACCCCAAGCAGGCTCCCTGCTGTCTTCGTGGAGCCCGATGCGGGGCTTGAACTCACGAACCGTGAGATCATGACCTGAGGTGAAACCAAGGGTTGAACGCTTAACCGACTGAGTCGGCCAGGTGCCCCTCAGGTCCATGATTTTTTTTTTTTTTTTTCAACTTTTTTTTTTTTTTTTTGGGACAGAGAGAGACAGAGCATGAACGGGGGGGGGGCAGAGAGAGAGGGAGACACAGAATCGGAAACAGGCTCCAGGCTCCGAGCCATCAGCCCAGAGCCTGACGCGGGGCTCGAACTCACGGACCGCGAGATCGTGACCTGGCTGAAGTCGGACGCTTAACCGACTGCGCCACCCAGGCGCCCCCAGGTCCATGATTTTATAGGTAGATTGAGACTAAATGGAGTGTCATGGTATATAAATTTGCTTAAATTTAATAAAAAGCTGATCCAAAGGAAAATACTGGGTGAATAATTATGTAAGGGTGGTATGGTTATGGCAAACTTGTAAAGGTGAAACATTGCTTAAGTTTGGGAGATACTGGGTGTGCAGCAGGCACTGAGTGGAGGCCTGTGGGTAAGAAAGGGAGCCTGTCTTCATGACTTACAGGATTTGGGAGTGAGACATTACTCTGATTACCCCCAGCTAACCAGTGACAGTTGTGATGTAGGCTGTGTGTGTGATGTCCTTGTTGTCCTCCACACGTTCCCCGCCCCCAGCTTCTACAGGGATGAGTCGGGCAGGGATCTACATCGAGATCCCTGGAGGTGGCAGATATATCAGACCAGAGAAGTCCACAGCAACTTTGCCACCACCTTGTGTGGCTTTCCAGTGGCTTCTCTGGTGACACCTATGGGGACAGGAGCCATAGGAAATTTGTTATTACTTCCTTATTAGTGATAGCTGTGGTCTTCCCATTGTCTTAGAATTTCCATGGCATGTAAATGCCCGGGTGGAGGGCTGGTGGTATTGAGACCGAGGTTGGGGGGCATTTTGAAAGCAAAGTAGTGTCAGCTTCCACAGAAGGTCTAATTTTAAACATGCAAATAATTTTCAGTTCCACTTTTCCTTCTTCCTGTTAGAGGAAAGCTGTACCCTGTTGCCTTTTCTGAGTTTCGAGCAGACAATGTCGTCATTATGCCCCAAACTATCTCCTTCTCCAGGGCAGGAATGGGTGGTGGTTTTCTGGGTGCCTGTGCTGGGCCCCAGCCCAGTGTTAGTTCATGGCTTCTGAGTAAATAAGTGAGTGACTATTAAAACATAGTACCAACGTGGAGTCTATATAACACAGTGGTTCTTAATCTTCCTGGGGAGGGGGAGGTATTAAGACCCTTACAGAGTAAGTAAAAGCGAAGCTTCCTTTCCACAAAAGGAATGTACATATTTGCAATTTTGTATCCAATGTCAGGGGTTTCATAGGCTCTTCAAAATAGCCTATGAATCTCAGGTTAAAAACTCTCCAATGTAAAACTGTATACTGTTAGAAAAATACTAGTCTTTTTCAAAGATAACTACTGTGGGCATTCTTGGTTTCCTTCCGGGTGGGGGGAGGGGGAATGTTTCTTTGTATTGTATGCAAGTATCTGTATTCATCTTTTTAAAAAATTACATTAAAGAAAACTTTATGTATACATTGTATTCTACTTAACCTTTCGATTTACCTTGTTGTCTTAGAGGTCATTTAATACCTGCTTTAACTCATTTTTTTAAATGACTGTCTGGGATTCTAATGTGTGAATTTACCACGATTTATTAAACCATTCCCATATCAATAGACACTTTAATTGTTTTTGCACCCCTCCCCCCCCATCTCTTACAAATCATGCTTCAGAGACTGTCTTTGGTACACATTTCTTGTCACTTTCAAAACGATGTCCATACATTTCTAATTTTAGGGTTGCTGTGTTAGAGGGTACATGCATTTAAAATTTGAGAGCTATTGTTAAGCTCTCCTATAAAAACATTGCCCCAGTTTATACCTGCATCCATAGGTGTGAGAATTGAGGGTTGTTTAATTTTTATTTTTTAATTTTTTTAAGATTAAACAAATTTTAAATAGTCTCTACACCCAACATGGGACTCTGACTGACAGTCCCAATATCAAGAGTCGCATGCTTTACTGAGTGAGCCAACCAGGCGCTGTGAAAATTGTTAAATGTTTAAATCTGAGAGGCGAGAAGTTGTATCCTGACTTTTACTTATATCTTTATTTGAGTTAGTTGAATATTTTTTCTTATGTTTTGGGGTGTCTGCATTCCTTCCTTCCGTTTCTTTTCTGTTAACTCCTGGTTCGTTAAAAAAAAAAAAGATTGCTATTTTGTTATTGATTTGTATAAGCTCTTTGGAAATTAAAGAAGTTCGTCCTTCGGTTCTGATTTGTGTTGGAAATGCGTGTGTTTTCCAACTATTTTAGATGTGGCCCTTGTTCCTTAGTGACTCAGGGATAGATGAGATCCCTGGGTGGTGACGAGAATATGAAGCGTGGAACCAGACTGCCTGATTGCAGTCCTGGCCTCCCACCTGACTAGCTGTGACCTTGGGTGGCGCCTAACCTTTCTGACCCTTGGTGTTTACATTTCTAAAGTGCTAATAATAATGGTAGTAGTGCTGCTCACACAGGGTAGTTGGATAAGTTGAGACTGCGTTATTATTGTTAAAGTTCCTTGTGTAAATGGATACGGAATTAGGAGAACAGTATTTAACAATGGGGCGCCTGCCTGGTTTAGCCGGCGGGGCTTGTGACTCTTAATCTCCGGGCTGTGAGTTCCAGCCCCACGTTAGATGTAGAGATTACTTAAAAATAAAATCTAAAAAAAAAGAAAAAAAAAGAAACAATATTTAATGAAAATTTTCCGTTTACTTAAGAGTTAGATTTAAAACATTTTTGTAAATGTTTATTTATTTTTGAGAGAGAGACAGAGTGTGAGCTGGGGAGAGCAGAGGGAGAAAGACAGAATCCAAAGCAGGCTCCAGGCTCTGAGCTGTCAGCACAAAACCTGATGTGGGGCTCGAACCCATGACCTGTGAGATCACCACCTGAGCTGAAGTCGGATGCCTAGACGACTGAGCCACCCAGGTGCCCCAAGAGTTAGATTTAAAAAAAAAAAATTTTTTTTTTTTAATGTTTTATTTATTTTTGAGACAGAGACAGAGCATGAGCAGGGGAGGGGCAGAGAAAGAGGGAGACACAGAACCTGAAGCAGGCTCCGGGCTCTGAGCTGTCAGCACAGAGCCTGACGCCGGGCTCGAACTCACAGACCGGGAGATCATGACCTGAGCCGAAGTTGGACGCTCAACCGACTGAGCCACCCAGGCGCCCCAAGAGTTAGATTTTAAAGTTAGGGCACATGGCCATAATTTTGACTTTTCAAAATTGTGCTACAAAGTCTTCAAATTGGATTTAAGAGATTAAATCTGCAATGGAATGTATACTTATACACATATACATGTATGTGGAGCAGTGTAGGCTTTCCTGGTAGCACAATTTAAATTATATTTCTCTTTTGACGGTGCATATAATTGAATTATAGATTAAATGACCGCGAGATATGACTGGAGAGTGGCCAGTGTGGTCCTGGGCCCAGAGGGGCACAGGAATATTGACCATGTCCCTTAGAAAGACAGAGTCCTCCTTGCATTGACTTGAGTATTTCTCTGTGACCTGGCTGGCTCTAACTGTGGCTGCCCTGGTCTCTGGGTACATTTTCTGTAAGGACAAGAGGAGCTATTTAATGCCACCAACTGAAAGTTTAAATTTGTTTTTTTTAATGTTTACTTCTTTTTGAGTGAGCGAGTGAGAGAGAGAGAGACAGACAGAGACAGTGTGAGCCAGGAAGGGGCAGAGAGAGAGGGAGACACAGAATCTGAAGCAGGCTCTGCTCTGAGCAGTCAGCACAGAGCCTGATGCAGGCCTCGAACCCACAAACCAGATGCCCCCACTGAAAGTTTAAAGACATAATCCTTGGCTCTAATTGCGGGAGATGGGAGACCAAGAGAGTCTGTGCTGACTGCCGTCAGTTTCTATGGCAGCAAGGTGATCCTGCATTTCCTGCTGCTGGCTGAACTGGTTGCCTTCTCTTCATGTCCTTATGTCATGGGAGTTCGCTCTTCCCCACTGAGAGTGGACCAGGCTGATGGTCCTGTCCCCAAGGCCTGGAGAAGGAGAGCTGCTGGGAGGTGGTTGTGGGTATGCAGGGAGATTGCTACCCAGAGCTTAGTGCACTGGCTTTGGAGTCAGAGAGACCGGACTCCTCCGATTCCCAGCCAGGTGACCTTGGGCCAACAATTCTGATGCCCGGAGCCTCACTTGTTCTCATCCGGAAAATGGGGACAGCAAAGATACCTACCAAATAGAGTTGTGGTGGAAGACTGACTGGATCCAAATAACAAGTTCGTAGCATGAAATAAACCTTCAAAAGATGTTGGCTGTTGTTTTATTATCGTAATTTGTTGAGGTACGGGCATAATTTAGTACTTAAAAAGACTTAAAAATTATTTTTACCCTATAGTTTAGAAAGCCCTTTGGCATATATGAGCTCATTCAACCCTTGAAACATTCCTGTGAGTTTGTCATTGTAATTTATGTCGTGGCTCGGTCTGTCCCTAGGTGACTTGTCCAACCCAGGTGGCATCTGTCTTTGCACAGATGTAGCCTAGTTGTAAAAGTCAGTCAAATATAATTAGCTTACAAGAGGCGAATTGGGCGGTTGAGTCCCCTGGTTGGTTCATACATACTTATTAGGTTGAACCATATGAAATGACTGTTTCTGGTCCTTTGAATATTGGTAATTGTATATGATTCCCCCTAATATAATCCAGAACATTTGTAGAAGTTTGGAAAACCAAAACATAGATGTATCTGCTGTAAAACAGCGTGTTTACATCTGTGGGTCATAAAACCAATTTAAGTTATGAGCGGCATGAAAAAGCGATGGGCTAGAAAATATCAGGGTTTACCGCACGTAGAAAAGGTAAGTATTGTGTCGTGAAACTTGTTTCAGTTATGTAGACTTTGTGTGTCTTCATACTGAATTACACAGAAAGTGGATTTCTTTTTCTTTTCTTTTTTTAAGATTTTATTTTTAAGTGATCTCCACACTCCAGGTGGGGCTCGAACTCACAACCCCGAGATCAAGAGTCACATGCTCTACCTACTGAGCCAGCCAGGCGCCCTGAAAGTTAATTTCTTATTGTGGCTTTAGGCATTGTCCAAAAAAACTGGAAGCTACTGTCATAGGGGATTGAGCGGCAGAAGATGTGGGGGTGAAGGTGGCTTCTGTCTCCAGAGACAATGGAACACCAGTATGAAGTCCCCAATTATGCATTGTAAGTGCCCCCATATGTAGCTGAAGACTGTCTTGCAGTGGCCGGTACAGGAAGGACCAGCTTCCAGGGAGGTGCATAGGAAGGGAGCAGGTCCACTGAAAGCTGAGGAGGCCTACTCTTAAGTAGCTGCCCTTCTGGAAACTTCAGAGGGACCACTTCTGAAGAACACTTGTGTAGAACAAGCCTTTGGCGATGCTTTGTGTTCTTTGGTTCAGGGTTAAGTAGAGAGCTAACACTGCCTGTTGTGTTGTGTGCTTTGGAAGAGAACTTGGGAGTCTCAGGTGGTCTGATGTTCTGAGGGATCATCACCCAGCTGGGGGATGGTTCTGAGGGATCATCACCCAGTGGGGGACTCACCCTTGGCCCTGCCTGGCCTTCCACCCCAGAATGTTTACCTCCAGGTTGTGCTGGCCTCACTCCTCTCATGCTGATCCTCTGGGGGCCCGTAGCCCCCAGTTGGCCCGAGGGTCCTGATCCAGAGCTGGTTTGTTCAGTTCTGACGTAAGTTAGTACTGGTTGTTGTTGTTTTTAATATATACAAATTGGAAATATAGATAAATAAAAGAAGAAAGCAAAATTACCTGTAATCTCCACTTCCTAAACTATTTTGATGGGTGATCCTTGTCTTTATTTATATTTTCTCCTTCCTTCCTTCCTTCCTTCCTTCCTTCCTTCCTTCCTCTCTCTTTCTCTCCCCCCTCCCCTTCCATCCTAAAATAGGACTACCTGCCACACGTGTTTTGTGACTTTCATTTTTCGTGTCTATATGTGTATTAGGACCAGGGGCAGAAGCATCCCTAGGGGGACCCCAGAAATCTACAGCATAAACATGAGGCTTTCTCCTGGAGGGTCACTGTTACTCGGTGGAAAGTGTTTTGAAACAAATAGGGACACAGTATAGATTAGATACCAAATATGCATCCAGAATGTTTTCGGTGAATGCAAGAGACCACAAAGACATCTCCAGTTCCTGGGGGTGTGAGTCCACTCTCTTCTGGGTTCTCGGGGGCAGTTTGTGGCAGTTTGTGAAGCAGTGACAATGTGTGGCAAACATTTTCCCCTGCCAGTAGATGTTCTCTTGTGTAACCTCAGCTGTTGCATCCTGCATTAGACAGAGGTCCTGGATCTCATTTCTCCTGTGATTAATCTTCTAGTGTGTTTTTTTTTTTAACATTTTTTTTTTTTTTTTTTTTTGCCACAATCAACACTATTCAGATGATTCTGTGATTAAATCTCTGAACCCATCTCTGATGATTGTCTTCGGATGAATTGAGATAATCAAAATAACAATAGCAGCTACCACAGGTTGAATATTGTGGATTTTACCTATTGTGTAATCCTATGATGTAGGTACAGGGAGGGAAACTGAGGCCCGGAGAGTTACGATCTGGGTCATGGCCACACATCTCACCCAGCTAGCTGTGGGCTTCTTTGGGAGCACAAGAGGGGAGCCAGATAGTATTACCTACATGAGCGAGGCCATGTCTGAGTCTCCTGGATGGACAGCTGGACTTGAGGGCCATTCCCAAAGGTAGCAAGGCCATCTTCTGTGGGAAGGGTGTTGCCTAGAGTCATGCTGTGGCAGAAGTAAAATGCTTCCAAAAGCCACAAAAGATAAGGGTATCTTTGCTATAGATATGTGATAAAGGCTTCCTGAAACTTTGGGGTCTTGGCTCCAATCAAATGAATGACATGTCTTGGCCTTCCTGTTGTGAATGTATTTGGGTTTTGTAGAAGTTGAATTTGGGCATGGGTGACCTGGCTTCAGAGTGTCCCGTAAGAAGAGGAGCACGGCCTTTGGTATCAGCAGAAGCGTGGATCCAAATCCACGCTCTTGTCCTACACCATGCGCCCCTGCTGTCTCCCCAGGTGCTTATGCTTCTTGGAACCCGTTGTGTCATCTGGAAACTGACAGTGGTTGCCAGGCCATGAATTATTAGGGATAATTGGGGAAGGTGTATAAGGCACCCCGTCCAGTTTATGGTGTTCAGTAGGTACTTAATTTTCCACTTCCGATATACCCCTCTTTATTAACACACTGTCTCCTGGGGATGCAGTTGCCATGTGCCCAAGGTTGGAGGAGAACTTCTCTGAAGGTGTTCAACTTTTCCTTTGAGCGGGGGAGAGTGGGAGAAAGAGGGAGAGAGAGAGGAGAGAGAGAATCCAAGCAGGCTCCGTGATGTGCTTGAACCCATGAGACTGTGAGATCGTGACCCGAACCGAAATCAAGAGTCAGAGGCTTAACCGACGGAGCCACCCAGGTGCCCCTGAAGGTGTTCAACTTTTATGAACCTTGATGCCTGGGAGTGTTGTTATCTAAAGTGGCACCAAATCCTACTGCCTGAAGAGAAACTGTAGGAGATGTAGGCATAAGAGCTCTTCCTTAAGACGTGTTGGCCTGTCTGAGGATTGCCCCGCTAGACTCTGAATCATAACTGTCTCTAGGAAAGAATAATGTTAGTTAAGCTACAGCAGGAGATCATGTGTGTGCGTGCGCACGAGATCACATACAACCAAGTGAGCCTTTCCTGTAGGCGAATAATGGTCCTGCTTGCCATTTTTCCCTGCTGGCGAGGCCATCCCAGTTCATTAAATTCGTCCTCCGGCAACCATTTACGAAGCACTAACCACATCTTTTAGATTTAGAGCTTGCCAGCCTAGCTCATCTCTCTTATGTCGCTATATACCTGCTGCATATAGCTTGGCCTCATCACCAAATGCCCATCTTCTGACTTCATGCCTCGACCCATTTCTCCAGCTCATCTCATCCTGCAAACTACTTTCCCTGAAACCCCCTCTTTCCTTGTTCTCTGATCCCGCGTTCTCATTAGAGTTTAGACTTGATACTGAAATGGTTTTTATAGCTCAGATCGGGGCTTCTCTAAAATCATTGATAACCTCGAATTTAGCTTCCTGGTTGCTGGGAGTCTGTTCCTGTGATTGTGGACATCAGACAACATGAAGTCACCTTTGTTGATAGTCTCACTCTGGGCTCGTTCATGGGACCGAGTATAGTGCAGGGGTTAAAACCTGGCTTTGGAGCCAGATGCCTGGATGGGAATTCCTTGTTTCACTTTGATTATGCTCAAACTTTTCTGTGCCTCAGTTTTCTCAACTATAAAATAGTGGTGATAACGTGACTCCGCTCTAAGGTTGTTACAGGAAGTATGTAAAGTAAGTATGTATCACAAAGAATTGTATAGCACACAAATTAAACATTCAAAAAGGGAGGACAGACGTATTGGGGGAGGGGTAAGACTCAGACCCTCAGCCTCTGCCTGACCACTGAGTTGGCCAGCAGTCTTGATTTCTTTTGGGAGATGTGCACATAGCACTTAGCCTTTGCTCGCCCCTGGAGTCTGGTCTTTAGGCTTTGCAACTGTCCAACACTGTGGTTGGGGTGAGGATGGGTGGGGACTTCTTTTCCTTTAGCCCAGGATTTTTCAGCCTCAGCACTATGGATCCTTGGGGCCCCGTTAGTTGTTTTAGGGACTGTCCTGTGCATGGTAGGATGTTCAGTGGCATCCCTGCCTCTGCTCGATGCCAGAACCCCCACCCCCTCCACTTGTGATAATGAAAAATGTCTCCAGACACTGCCAGATGTCCCCCGACGGGGAAAGCGTCCTGGTTGAGAGCCACTGCTTTAGGCCATGCCTGTTGGGAAGGAAAGGTATAGATTGCCTGCACCTGGCAGTCTCAGTAGTGGGGACCCGCCCTTCTTCCATTTTCCATGTGACGCTGTTGGTAACTGACTTCCTCTTCCCAGTGAGACAGTAGCTATAAACTAAGAGTGTTTACAGATGCGACAAACAGCCAGGTTGCTCAAGAGAGGCTTCGCATCTGACTCCCTGCTTGTTTTAGGGATGCTGTGGTAGAGCAAGCAGTGCCCTAGGGGTCTTGGCACCCGGGCGTTGATTCCCATGCAACATTTCTCCCTGTGTTCGCAGCCTCAGTTTCCTCCTTTGCAAAATGGGGATAACTGACATTATACTCCTTCTCTCCAGGGTGGGAAAGGAAGCCGGTGTTAATGCGGTATGTGTGGGGCCAAGGTCTGCTGTTGGGGATGTGAAGTTGAGGGAAGGGCCCAAATGCGCCACGTTCCACACAAGAGATAGACCCAGTCAAAGCGAGATCCCATGACCAAGAGATTGGCTGCCAAGTTCCCCCTCCCACTAGCTCCCTGGAGCAGTTTTCAGCTTCTAGAGTGTTTAGAGAGGCCCCAGGGCTGTCCCAGCCGAGGCAGGGAGACCTGCAGGAATGAGCTGGAGGAGGAACCCAGGAAACCCACTTGAACTTGATGGTGCTGCCAGCCAGCAGCGAGGAGGGTTGGCTTTCTGAACACTTGCTGTGCACCAGCTTTTCAGGAAAACATCACTTTGTGAAGGCGAACAAGTGCCCCAGCTCAGTGCTGGTCAGACCTGGTCTGGGCATACTGTTGTCTGGGGCGCCATTTTCTTAAATTAAAAAAAAATTTTTTAAAAATGTTTATTTAAAAAAATTTTTTTTATGTTTTTATTTTATTTTTGAGAGAGAGACAGAGAGACAGAGTGCAAGTGGGGGAGGGGCAGAGAGAGAGGGAGACACAGAATCGGAAGCAGGCTCCAGGATCTAGGCTCTGAGCTGTCAACACAGAGCCCGACGTGGGACTGGAACTCACAGACCGTGAGATCATGACCTGAGCTGAAGTCGGACGCTCAACCAACTGAGCCACCCAGGCTCCCCACAATAAAAAATTTTAAAAGAAGATATCCATCCCCTCATTAATTCCCTAACATTTAACTCTAAATCTGACCTCTACCTCTGACTGCCTGGCTCATATCTACTTGTCCCCTGGACATCTTCACTCAAATATGTATGTAATAAGCAAATTAAATTTTTGAAAATGTTTTATTTATTTTTGCGAGAGAGTGAGACAGAATGTGAGCAGGAGAGCGGCAGAGAGAGAGGGAGACACAGAATCGGAAGCAGGCTCCGGGCTCTGAGCTGTCAGCACAGAGCCCGACGCGGGGCTCAAACTCATGAACCATGAATTCATGACCTGAGTCGAAGGCGGACACTCAACCGACTGAGCCACTCGGGTGCCCCTGGGGCTCCATTTTCGTGTACCCAGATTCCAGCCAGTTATTCTGAGATGTCCTCAGTGCTCTCATACCCTGTGTGCTGGACTCCACTTCATCCTTCAAATGACCTTGTCCGTTTTAGAAGGGAGGCACCAAGAGATGAAGGGACTTGCCCAGGGCCAGGGATGCGGCTGTTCACCATCTCGCTTCCACTGCTTTGTGACCAACAGCAGCACAGTGCTTCTAAAGGCCCGAATTTTCTCATGTGCCAAATGGGGATAATAAATGATTTCAGACGATTGTGATCAAGATTCCACAAGAAAATGTATGGTGCCTGGCATACAGAGAGTGTCCCACAAATGCCAGCTGCTGTCCTTATTATTGTTGCAACTATCAGTGATAGCACTGGTGATCACTTTGATGAGCCTTTCCAGGAACAGCCCTGGCTGGCCCCGGAGTCTGTCTCAGGCCCTGTTTGGGGGTGCAGCTGCCTGGGGCAGGATGCCACCTGGGGAGGACAAAGAGTCTGAGAGTCAGGAGATAAAGCAAAACCTGCCCTCAGGGATGGAACGTGTGATCTCACAGTCTGGCCTCCGACCAGCTGAGCTCATTGCCATGCAACTTGGTAGTTAATCATTACTAGTAAGAAGATAAAAAGGATCAGCGCCTCAAAGAAACGTCAGAGTGAGAAAGGACCTCTGGGGACATTAGGCCAGGGAAGACAAATGGGTTCCAGTTTGTGTCCATCTTCAAGTGACTGATAGGGGCTGCTCAGGTCCTGCGTGTGGAAGGGAGTGTTAGACCACTGGGGTTGGGCTAGCTCAGCAGGAGAGTGTGCTGGGATCGATTAGTGATGTCTGCCGTGGCCACAAGAAAGGCAAGAGGCTGCGTACCCGCTGTTTTATTTGCCCTTGCCCTCCGAGGCTTAAGACTTGCTCACTGGAGGGTCACCCAGCAAGTCTTCAAACCACAAAAATCTCTTTGGAAAAGGTGTCTTTGGTGTCTGGTTCTTGAGTTTCATCTCTGAGAAAGTGATCTTTGTTTGACTGTGCTCAGCAAAGAGGAACTTGCTGTCCCAGAAGGCAGCACGTTCTGTTTTTGGGCACTTCTCCCAGTTAGTGCTTATACCATTGAGGGGGAAGAAGGCCTTCGAAGCCACTCGACGTGGGCCCTTCTCAGCCGTGGCTCCTCCTGGGGAGCTTTTAGGAGATCTCGATTGGAGGCCCGCACTCCTGAGTCGTGGGTTTTGAGTATCTGGATGGGTGGGCATCCCTGGTGCTGTTGTCTTTCTTCCAACTCCTCACATGATGTTAATGTATAACCAGGGCTGACAACTACTGAGACCACTTTTTTTTTTAAGTTTTTTGGAAACAGAGGCCCAGAAAGGACACGATTGTCCAGGGTTACAGAGGATTAGTAACACAAGGACAGGGAAACCCAGGAAGAAAGATCCTTTATGAAGTGCCAGCCCTACGTGAGGCTCTTTTTCTTTCACCCCGAGACTCTTCTCGTCCCACAAAGTCACATTACGCCCCTGCCTGAAACCCTCTGTGGCTTCATGTCTCACTTAGTATCAACCCCAGTGGTGGCCTGGACCGGGGATCTGGATGTGAGCAGATCCCTCCCTTCCCTCTCACCTCCCCTCATCCCCCCCCCCCCCCCGCCCCTTTTTACCAACCCCAGTCACAGCCGTGCTGTGGACGCTGGACCCCACCCCACTGTCACCCTCAAGGGGCACTTGATGCACCATGACCCACGGCCTCCTGGCTGTTCTTCTCAGACCCTTCTCTCCCGTTGTCCTGCCTCATCTCCTCTGCCCTTACCACCGCCTCAAACTCTGTCATTGGTTCACGGTTTCCATTTGCCCACCCCCTGGAGTCTGGACTTCAGGAGGGAGGAACCCTGTCTGTACGGTTCTCTGCTCTGTCCCTCGTGCCTCAAGCAGAGCCTGCCTCAGAAAGATGTTTGTTGAAGGGATGAATTGAAAGGGCAAAAAGCCAGTATTTCCCCAAGTTACGATTACCTGGAATCCAGGCTTACTGCCTCCTAGTCCCATATTATTTCTAGTTATTTCATGATATGTTAATCTTTTTAAGAAAAGTTTATTTATGTATTTTGCGAGAGAGAGAGAGAGAGAGAGAGGGAGAGAGAGAGAGAGATTGAGCAGGGGAGGGGCAGAGAGAGGGAGAGAGAGAATCCCAGGCAGGCCCTGAGCCGCCAAGCGAGGAATCGGACACAGGGCTCGAACTCATGAACCTCAAAATCATGACCTGAGCCCAAATCAGGAGTCAGATGCTTAACCAACTGAGCCACCCAGGGGCTTCTCGTAATATTTTTATCTTTTGCCGTGACAGCCCTAAATGTGAACCATAGAAATCCTCAGGGTGAGGGGGGTTAGCTTGCTTCTGTGAAAAGAGTACAGATTTTTAAAAAGAGTGATCTCTGTGCCCGACGCCGGGCTCAAACTTATAACCCCAAGATCAATAGTCATAGGCTCTACGGACTGAGCCAGCCAGGTGCCCCAAAAAGAATACAGATTTTGAAGTCCCCACCCAGCACTGCCTCTTATTAGCTATGTGATCTTGGGAAATTTCTGAACCTCTCTGAGGCCCCGTCTTTCTTGTCTGCAAAATGGAATCACGGTCCTACTGATTAGCTGACACCGACTGAATGCTTTCTGTGTGCCAGGCACTGTGCTGAGTGCCTTATCCGTTTCGACGAGTTTATCCTCACAACCACCTGATGAGGTGGTTCTCTTCTTGCTGTCATTGGACAGGAGTGAAAAATGAGGCACAGAGAGGTTAAGCCACCAGCCCGAGGTCACATAGCTAATCAATCAAGGAACCAGGTTCAAGCTTTGGCAGTGTGGTTCTAGAGTCAGCCTGTTAGGAATTTATGAAATCTTGTCCAATGGCCCCAGCACAGGTGGTGGTGTAGAGAGGCTCAGTTAACATTTGTTTCCCCTCCCCCTTCGTTTGGCCTTTACTCCTACAGTGACATTTAAATTCTCTTAATCGTTTTTGTTCTCGTTTTTGTTCTCAACTCGGTGACAAAAGGACCCATTTCCCGTCTGTCGGAGGTGCTCACTTCCAGACCCGGTTTCTGTTGATGGGACCTCAGGGCTCACACCTTGCAGGCCCCGGGGGTTCAGGGTGTATTGGGCTCTGGTGCTCACAGAGCGTGGGTGAACAAGTGCATTTTCCCACCTAGAAATTTCTGCCTGCAAGACCTATCGAGGGCCTGTTTTTGTGCCAAGCAAGCATTGTGACCGTGATCAATGAAACAAAACAATAGTTCTTGGTCCTATCGCCTCAGCTCATCAACCCTCCATTTAATGTGCCCGATTACCCAGGCCCTTTGCTGGGCTATGATCACTTTAATTGGAGTCGTAGATTTATGATCGGGACAGGCCTGGGTTGAGAGTCACCTTGCTGGGGCATTTTCTGGGAGGATTTGCCCTGTTAGGATAAACAGAAGAATGAATGGCCCACACCCCATTTCCAGTGGGTGCTTTATTTTGGGGCAGGCAAGCCTCTGTGTTAGCATGAGATCAAGCGGTCCAAAATGCGTTGTTTAATTTTTTACTTTTTTCTTCATTATATAAGAGTGGCACAACAAGATTAAAAGGAATTTAGAAACTAGAGAAAGGGAGGAAAAAAAGCCACATATTGCCTTGCATCACAGAACTATAATTCCAAAGTAGTTACGGCTACAATTTATTCCAGGTGGTTTGTTATCTAAATTAATTGTGATCCCAGAGCAGAGACAGTTTCAGATTCTTTAATGCCAAACAGCTAAACGAAGAAAACGTTTTTTTCCACGGTGATACGTGGACGATAGGGACATAATTTAAAAAAAAAAAATTTTTTTTTTAACGTTCATTTATTTTTGAGACAGAGAGAGACAGAGCATGAATGGGGAGGGTCAGAGAGAGGGAGACAAAGAATCCGAAACAGGCTCCAGGCTCCGAGCTGTCTGCACAGAGCCCGACGCGGGGCTCGAACTCACGGACCGTGAGATCATGACCTGAGCCGAAGTCGGCCGCTCAACCGACTGAGCCACCCAGGCGCCCCAATAGGGACATAATTTTGAAGAGCTGCAGGATGCTACAGGGAGTGGATATTCTGGAATTCACTTACACTTTCTCCTATTTAGATGTTTAAGCGGCAACCAGTTTTTCACTATTACAAGTAGTGCAGGGATGAATATTTTCACACGTACAGCATTTTCGGTGAAATGGAAATTATTTCTCTAGATTCATTTCCAGGCACCTCTCTGATCTTTGACGACCCTCGACAAACGACTTTCTGGAAGGAGTGTGTCTCTTCCAGTGCCATTGGAATGGATGAGGCTGCCTGTTTCGTTATGCCCACCCCGGCACTGGATGTTCTCTGTTTTTACAAACAGATTTTAAATTTAATATTTGCATTTGCAGACCTGGGCCGTGTGGTGGCTGCCTCGCATGGCTTTTGGACTAGGTGTGACTCCTGTAGAACCTGTTTTTTTATGTGATCTTAAAAAAAAAAAATCATTAGGGTTTTTTTTTTTATACTGAGAGAAAATGTCAAGTCACTGTGTCTTATACTGCAGTCTCCACTTGTCTGTTGGTACCTAGAAAAATTCTAAGTGCCGTCAGCCGCCAGTTGGGCTGAATTGTGTATTCTTACTTACCTGACTGCAAAATCAGTCCGGTGTATTTATTTCATTAAAAAAATCTTGCTTAATGTTTATTTATTTTTGAGAGAGAGAGAGAGAGAGAGAGAGAGAGACAGAGTGTGAGTGGGGGAGGAGCAGAGAGAGAGAGAGAGAGAGAGAGAGAATCTGAAGCAGGCTCCAGGCTCTGAGCTTTCAGCACAGAGCCTGACGGGGGCTCGAACTCTCAAACCGTGAGATCATGACCCTGAGCCGAAGTAGGATGCTTAACTGACTGAGCCACCCAGGTGTCCCAGTGTGTTGGTTTTATTTTTAGAGCTGATGTTAGGGGTGCCTGCTCTCCAATAAGTAGTGTTAAACTCAAGTTATGCAATGGTTGGATGGACATTGCAGATTGAAATATTACCCGGCACCTACTAGATATCTAGCCTCTTGGCGATTACATCTCAGACGTGTGGGAAGACAAAGTTAACTTCCAAATCCCAGGTTTGCCGCTTGCACCACGACCTGGATTAGCTTCCTCACCCCTCCTCCATTACCTGCCTGCTTGTTTCCCCACCTCTAAATTCGTGTGATAGTGCCCATCAAGGAGAGCTGAGGTCAGGATTAAGATATTCATGTTATCAAGGATTTAGCACACCGAAGGCAGGGGGATCCTGCTGTTGGTGATGACGTAACAGGGGCCTGAGGGGTGGGGAGGCAAACTGGCGGTCCAGAGCCTTTCCTTTTTTTTTTTTTTCCCCCTCACTTTAAAAAAAAGTTTGTTTATTTTTGAGAGAGACACAGAATGGGGGAGGAGCAGAGAGAGGGAGACAGAATCCGAAGCAGGCTCCAGGCTCTGATCTGTCAGCACAGAGCCCAATGCGGAGCTCAAATCCACAAACCGCAAGATCATGACCTGAGCCCGAAGTCGGCCGCTTAACTGAGCCACCCGGGCACCCCCGGATCCTTTCCTTTAGGAGGTTCTGGTTTCATTGGAGAGGTAAGGTGGGCTGCCTGGAGATTGTTGCAAGCTGCGTACGTTGCCAGCCTCAGGGTAACAGCCAGGAGTTGAGGCATGAGTAAGGCCGCACGAGTAACCTCAGTTGTTCTTTGGGGATGAGTGTTGGCAGCTCAGGCCTGCAGTGTCATTCTGGGTAGTGTGTGTGTGACAGGTGCCCCCCTTTTCAGATTTTTTTTAAGTTTATTTATTTATTTTGAGAGAGAGACTGCACGGGAGGGACAGAGAGAGAGAGAGAGAGAGACAGAATCCCAAGCAGGTTCCATACCGTCAGCGTGGAGCCTGATGCGGGGCTTGAACTCATGAACCGTGAGATCATGACTTGAGCCAAAACCAAGAGTCAGACACTTAACCGACTGAGCTACCCAGGCGCTCCTCTTTTCCGACTTTACATATTAATCATTTTATTGTTATGTTAGATTTTTTTAATGGCAATTAAAAAAATAACAGCTTTGGGGCGCCTGGGTGGCTCAGTTGGTTGAGCATCTGACTTCGGCTCAGGTCATGATCTCATAGTTTGTGGGTTCAAGCCCTGCCTTGGGCTCTGTGCTGACAGCTCGAAGCCTGGAGCCTGCTTCGGATCCTGTGTCTCCCTCTCTCTCTGCCCCTTCCCCACTCACACTCTGTCACTCTCTCTCTCTCTCTCTCTCTCTCAAAAATAAAATAAAAACATTAAAAAAACCCAGCTTTATTGAGATATAATTCACATACTATAAAATTAATTCTTTATAAAATGTACAATTCAGTTGTTTAGGCATGCAGCCATCACGGTTACCTAGTTCCAGAATATTTTCATCACCCCCAGAAAGAAACCCCACCCATTATTAGCAGTCATTCCCAACTCCCCTCCCCCCAGCTCCTGGCAACCACTTAATTTGCTTTCTGTTTTTAATTTGCCTCTTCTGCGTTTTTCATACAAGTGGAATCATACAACATTTGACCTCTTGTATCTGGCTTATTCTACGCGGCATGATGTTTTCAAGATCCATCCTTATTAGAATGTGTATCAATACTTTATTCCTTTTTATGGCTGAATAGTGTTCCGTCATAGGGATGCATCATGTTTTACTTCTCCTTTCATGAGGGGGTGGACAGTTGAGGGGCAGAAAGGGAGACACAGAATCTGAAGCAGACTCCAACTTTTGAGCTGTCAGTACAGAGCCTGATTCAGGGCTCGAACCCACGGACCACGAGATCATGACCTGAGCTGAAATTGGGTGCTTAACTGACTGAGCCACCCGGGTGCCCCACTGCTTCCTTTTTTTTTTTTTTTTTTTTTGTTAAGTCTATTTATTTTTGAGAGAGAGAGAGGTAGAGGCAAGATGTGTTTGCACGCATGAGTTGGGGAGGGATAGAGAGAGAGGAGGGAGATGTCCCAAGCGGGCTCCAAGCTGTCAGTGTGGATCCCGACGCAGGGCTCGATCCCATGAACTGTGAGATCATGACCTGAGCCAAAGTCAAGAGTCAAATGGTCAACCGACCGAGCCATCCAGGAGCCCCGTTAGTCAAGTTTTTGTGAACATTTGTGTACACGTTTTGTGTGGACATATGTTTTCAACGTGGGACGATTCTGAAGTGGGGAGTGTATTTGGAGCCTGTGGGCAGAGTGGGCTGTGGGGAGGCCCGTGCACGCATTTGCGGTTACCAGGCCAGTCTGGGGCAGACGTGATGTGCTTCATTTCTTTCAAACAACCCTACAAGGCAGGGTCTGTTATTTCCCCCTTTTTTTTACAGGTGAGGGTACTCAGACTCAGTGAAATTAAGTAAGCTGCACAACCAGGAAATGGGAGATCCCAGCTCTGTCCAGCTCTTAGCATGTTAGCATGTGTCTGCTCCCGGGAGACCAGGTGATTGCAGTGGCCTCGCTGGGAGGGGAGGCCGGGCGGTGCTGTGGAACTGGCAGTAAGCTGGACAGAATTGTGTGTGTGTGTCTGTGTGTGCATGCACCGGTGTGAGTGCGCTGTGGGAATGAGGGGAGGTGTTTCCGAGGCAGCATTGGTGGGCCCTGGTACATAGATATGGCAGTAGAAAGAACACCAACTTGGAGTTATCGGACTGTGTTGGATTCTTGGCACAATCTTTGTGACCTTGGGCTGATCTTGTCTCCTTTGAGCATCACCTTCCTCTCCTGGAACCTGGGGCTCTTCTCCTAGCCTCCTGCCTCCTGCCAGGCTGGTATAAATAAGGGAGGGAGGGGAAAAGGGAGGAGGAGAAGAGGAGAGAGAGGAAGAGGTTGTAACAGAACCTGTTAGAAAGGCAGAGCCGATGATCTGGGAGGCAAGAAGGGATGTGCAGCAGGTGCAGGCAGGTGCAGGAGGAGGTAGCCAGCTGGTCTGGGAGGACATCCCTGTCCATCTGGGGATTCTGAATCCTGTGAAAGCACCTACACAGAGGCTAATGAGCTGCTTGTAATCCAGAGACTATCGATTTTTCCTAGTATTTGAATCTCAGCCTTTGTGATCTGGAAGAGTCCGGTGTTGACCCATCTACAGCATCAACAGCCTCCCTTAGCACATCCCTCCCATATTCTGGCCAGGCATCACCTTAAAACAGTGAGGCTTTCCTGGGTCTTAGAGGTCACTTGGGTGGCCTCTCCTATCTGGGCCTGTCTCTGTTCAAGTGGCAGGGCCGACTGTCCCCTTTATCAGTGACTTGCAGCTTGCCTGAGTTTTGTGAAAAGCTTGTCATTGTCCGTTAGAAAATAAAGACAGAAACCTCTCCTTTGGATTTGCGTTGCAATGACTTGCTCTTGTTCTGACTCCAGTATTTTGCTGGGTTGTTATGAATCAGTCACTTAATTTTTTTTTTTTTTAAGTGTGACAAGCACATTAGTCTTCCTATGAGAAGCCACGCTTATGGGATGCAAGTCAGGTGATTTTTTTCTTAGCGTAAGTCAGACTCCTACCCCTTCCCCCCATGGGGGAGCGATCTGATGTGTTCTTCTTTATCCTGACTTATGAGGACCTGAGGGGACATACTTGTGAGATCCTTCCTTTGTGTGTTGCTGCTGTGTTGTCTCCAGGCAGCAGCTGTTGTTGGGGCTGCACTTAAGAGTTTGCATCACGTTGTATAGTCACCGTTCATTTATAAAATGGGTCAACTCCAAGGGTCTCATTCAGAGCAGAAGGGACCTTAAGGATCATTTGATCCAAACCTTTCACTTTGCAGAGGATGAAACTGAGGCCCAGAGAAGGGAAGTCACTTGGCTAAGACCACACAGCTAGTTACAGGGTGAATCCAGTTTCCTGGCTCCATGACCCTGAACTGACATTAAACTTTGAATAGTGAGCACAGTGGGGATTCAGGGACCATACCTATCTTTGACCTGTTTCTAGTGGTTATGGACTTGGTCTTTGGGGGTTGAATTCTGATGTGTGTCTGCTGGATTCTGGCACCTCTGCTGTTTCTGGCCATTTGAGGGGAGGGGGAGCATGCTTAGCTCACCCAGAGGTGTTGGCTGCTGGGTGGCCCCTACCTGCCCCTCCCATTTATTGCATTTACCTCAAATAGAGAAACTAACCCAGTAACCAAATGACCTGATGGTTGGTAAAGCTGGGAGGCCGTGTTTGGGAGGTGGGTTGGGAAAGAACAAGCGTAAGTTTCCTTCTATAATAAAACTTGCTGATATAACGTTGAAAGTCACGGTCTTACTCATCGTCATCCAAGATAAGTCACACAATGGCTGATATCTGAGGTGCAGAGTTTCCCCCTTGAGAACACAGAGAGATGAACTTTGTGTGGGCTGGTCATTAGAAGAAAAACAAGAAGCCATTGGTTGGAAACACTCTAAATGTTAAGAGGTGGGAGATTGCTAAACTACTACCGTCAGTGAGGCTTGACAATGCTCAACGATAGGAAACGATGTTCATAACATGAGACATTTCGAGATGTGGACTACAAAGTAACAAAAGTCTAAACCCAGTTGGGCAAAACTATGGATGAGGCTTCAAACTCAAAAATGTGTTTTGCATGGCCATGTGAGTATGCTCTACGGTATGATGTTTGAAAGGCCAATTAGGCTGACTTGGGCCAAGGCTGGGCTCTGCCACGTCGTTGCTGTGTGCTTTTAGGCAAGTGACTGGACTTTTCTCGACTCAGGGTTCTCATTTGTAATGTGGGCACGGTACCTTACCTCTGGGTTGTTGTGAGAGGTGAATGGGATGCCTGGGACAGGGCTTCATGCCTTCCGTCTTGGACCTCCCCAGTGGAGGCAGTGCCCTGTGGCCGCGTGCTCAGATCACACCACGTTACCTGCTGCTTCAAGCACATCAGAGCTCCCCGGGCCTTCTGGATTCTGGACGCACGCACTCTCTGGGCTCGCCACACACATCACGTTCTTTGCAGATTCTCTAGTGTGCCGTGCCCTTTTTTGTCACCAGGCCCTTAGGGTGAAGTAACTCTTGTTTTTTTTTTTTTTTGTTTTTTTTTTTTTGTAATCTCCCTAAATAGAGTAACTTCCCCAAGGGCACCATGTCACAGGGCCTGGTACCCAGTGGGTGCTCAGTAAATGTTTGTTGAAGGAATTGAAGAGCTGGCCTTGAATCGGGTCTTTAAATACAATGTGGGGCTTGGCGAGCAGGGTGGGAGCATTGTTCTAGGAGGTGGGCAGGGCACAGGGTGGCGGGGGTCACTACTGCCTGTTCAGGGGCCAGACCCACCGAGCACAGCAGAGATTCACACAGGTGCCATCTGACTTTCAGTGTTCCTTGTCACACGGGAGTTGCCACACTGTAAGACATTTAACCCATAAGGCTTGATCAGTCTTGCTACCTTCTGTAGTTTGGGGCTGTGTGTGCTTCTTTATGAGAGAGACCCATCAAGGCCAAGCCTGTGCGGTGATAATATACGTACATAAGGCTGCTGGCATTGTGTTGACGTAAGACAAGAACTGGACGTGGAGGCAGAAGGCAGCCTGGGTTCTGTTTTGGGCCTTACCACTTTCTAGACTGGCGATCTTAAGGGGAGTGACATTAGGGAAGGGAGTAATGCTTACCAGAGTGTTCCAAGTGCTTTTACACACAGGGTTCTCATTTAGTGTTTAGAGCAGGGGTGCGGCTCAGAATGTGATGGGCCACACATGTGTGATTGGCGTTAACGAGGCAGTAGGGAGTAGTGGGGACTCTGGCAGGCTAAGACAACGTGCCCTGTTTAAAGGGGAATGCCCCCTCCCCCACCTTTTAAAATTAAACATTTTTTAAGTTTATTTTGAGAGAGAGAGAGCACGAGTATGCGTGGGGGGAGGGGCACTGAGAGAGGGAGAGAGAATCCCAAGCAGGAACTCGATTCCATGAACTGTGAGATCATGACCTGAACGGAAATAGAGTCGGACGCTTCACCGACTCAGCCACCTGGGTGCCCCAGCACATTAGTTTTAAATGTGTTAGGCACTGTGTGCTTTTTGTTTGTTTGTTTGTTTTAACTGTAGTAATATAGCTATAGCATAACACTTAGCATCTTAGCCATCTCTGGGCGTAAAATTTAGTGGCATTGTGCGTATTGTCAGTGCTGTGCACCACTGTCCATGCAGGCAGTTTTTTTTCGTGCTTTGCAAAACCCACTTAATCCTCACTCCAACCTGGTGAAGTATCTCCAATTTCTAATCCTTACTGAAGAGTTGAGGTGTCTGAGGTACCTGGCTGGTTCAGTCAGTTGGGGCATGTGACTCGTGATCTCTGTCTGGGTTGAGGGTTTGAGCCCCATGCTGGGTGTAGAGATTACTTAAAAACAGAATCTTTAAAAAAAAAAAAAAAAAAAGGAATTGAGGTACCTGACAGGCAGAGAGGTTAAATAGCTTGCCCAAAGGCCATGCGACTAGTGTTGGACCCGGGAGTGTAACCCTCGGGAACCCTGAGTTGTCGGTTATTCTGATTCTTTTTTCAAGAAAAGCTGGAAAGAGTTTTTAATGTTAAATTTCCTGCTTTAAAAAAATATTGACTCAAATTAACCAAACAAAACACTGTTGGGGCCAGATAACACCCATCTCTATTGTTGGCTGGGTGTAGTTCTCCCACCGACACCCACCCCCGCCTGTCTCCAGGAGGGGGTGGGAGGATCCAGGGAGATAAAGCACGGAAAGTCTTTTGTAACCGTGAAGAGCAATATAACTGTCAGATATGGGGTTAGCGCAAGTGGCTGGTGCGCATGTTGGGTGCTTCCTACGTGCCAGGCCCTGTTCTGAGCACATTAGAGCCCTCGAGGTGGGGGTAGTGTTCCTTCCTGTTGCAGATGAGGAAACTGAGGCACGGAGGTCAGCTACTTCCTCTGAGGCCACACGGCTGCGCGTGGTGGGTGGAGTCAGGCTCCAGAGGAGGGGGCGGGGTTCTGTCTACTGTGCTTGTTGCCTTGGTTTGGGCCCAGCTCTGGAGAGCTGCTGGCGAAGGGGAAGGGATGCACCCGTGTTAGTCCCCGGACTGGCCCCCGATGCCATGCGGGGCTCTTGCTCGCTTGATTTCACCAGCCCTCGCCACCATCTGGAGGCGAGGCTGTGGTGGGGTTTCTCACGTTGCAGATGTGGAAACTGACACTCCAAGGGGTCTGGTGACCTGCCAAGGTCACACGGGCAGGGAGATCACACGCCAGGATTTGAACTTGGATCAGAGAGACTGCAAAGCCCGCAGGATTCTTTCCTCCACATGGAAAAGTAGTAAATGAACTGATTTCCAGGTTTTTAAAATTTATTACTATTACTATTTTTAATAGCTGTGGAAGGGGAGAGAGAGCACTGAAAAGGGCAGTAGGGAAGACTTACATCAGCTCTGCCGGCTGGACCGAATGGTGTAGCAGTTTCCCTTCTTGTGCATTTGGGTGGCTCCTTGGGGGGGGGGAGGGGGGGTCACATGAGTCTAGACTGGGCTAGAGCTGCATGGGGGCACGGGTGGGTATTCCTGGGGTGAGTGTCCCAGTCTTACTTCTCATTTCTTCTTTTGTGAAGGCTCTGTCAGTAACAACCTCCTAATTCTGCTTGTTTTGATCCACACCCTCTCTCTAAGTGGTGTTAATTGAATTAAAAAAACAAAAAAACAAAAACCACAGTCCTGACACAGGTGTTTTCAAGGTTGGCATCTGGGAAACGTTGTCAGGAGGCCCAGCCAACCAAAATGTTGACTGCCACCCCTGTTCGTTCAGCAGGTTCCTCTTGCCGCCTGCTGTGTGCCAAGCCCTGTGCTGAGTAGCAGGGTGGTAGGGATGGAGGGTGAGGTCCCCGTATATACCAGGACCTCCCGTCGGGTGGGGGAAGGGAGGGGCAACTGCTCCGCCTCTTGTAACAGCAGATACAGCCCTTAGGGAGGCTGTTCCTGGCAGCAGGAAGAAGGCTAGCAGACCTGGGGCGGGG
>NC_064808.1:14261581-14267200 GCF_023721935.1 Panthera uncia | reverse complement strand
GGGGGGGGGGGGGGGCGGAGCAGCTGGGAAGGCAGAGACACATCCAGAGGGGGCCTTGGGAGAAGAGGGCTCGCGGGTCTCATCTGTCTTCCTCTCCCCAGCATCTAACTCAGGGGCCTGCAGACAGTGGCTGCTGAGAATTTCAAGGTTGCTTTCAAGATGTTGAGCCCCACGGGGCAGAAGGTGAATGACACGTGATTTTTTAACTCCGTTGGGGCCACTGTCATTTCTTCCAGACACAGGGACTAGGCCTTAGAACTAGGAGGACCAAGAATCTGGTGCTGTGGAGGCCCACGTTAGGTGTGGACAGCAGGCCTGGAGTCCATGGCGTGCAGGGGTCTGAGGTCAAGGCCAGTGTTCTGGTGTGGAGGCCTGAGCCAGTACTTGGTACTTGTCAGCTTGACAGCTGCTTCATAGACGAGTGCCTGTGCACCAGGACCTGTGGGGTGAGGGGGGGCAGAGGCTGGGAGCAGCCCTCTGCTGCCTGGAAGTGCTCAGTAAACACTTGTTAATCATTTCCTGCCTGGCAAGCCCTGCGGTGTGCCCAGGGGAGCCTTGGTTCATGTGGGGGAGGGGATGCTAGTCATTCGGATGGCCTGACCTCCTGCCCTTCTGGCTCCCCTGGAGCTGGGGTGCTGGCACCAGCCTGGGGAGGCAGGCAGCGAGAGTGTCGGCGAGGGTGTCAGCGAGGGGACCTCACTGTTGCCAGGCGGCCTCTCGGCTTAGTGAGCTGAACGGAAGCATGTGACGTACCCTGCAGGTGGCCACCCAGGGACTCCGGGATTCTGGGGGCCTAACTTGGACATACACCCAGATCCCTCCTACCCAGTCCTCTTCAGAGGAAGGGCCGTCCTCCCTGGGGGTGGCGAGGACCCCTCCCAGCCTAGTCTCTGGGACTGTGCTTTGACTTTTGGGTGTTTCTCTGCATGCAGGTGGCCCTGAGCCAGGAGGCTGGGGGTTAGTCTTGCTGAAGTCAGGTTGAGCAAGTGGGTTCTGGAATGTTCAGAGGTGGCCAGAGTGTCCGTGTGTCCAGACGAAGGGGGCTGTTTAGGTCTGAGGGATCTGTTTGATTAAAAGAAAGCAAAAACAGAAAACAAAAAACAATGATGTATCCCACAGTTAATAGGTGGTGGTGGTGGAGGGGGTTGCCATGGACAGTGGGTACGTTCTTTGTTCCTCAGCTGTGATGAGATGGTCTCTTATCTCTGGAGTGTCCCCCTTTCCATATTAGGATCAGTTAGAGTCCCCCTAGGGTTGTGAGAACACTTGTGGGTCTATCTCCTGAGAGAAAAAACGCATTTGTGGTCAAGCCAATTGGAACTGTGGGCTAAACCAAATCAAACAGATGTCTTTCTTGCAGGACTTCTTAGAACCTTTAGTATGCTTATGAGGGAGTAGAAAGACCTTATTTACTCCAGATTTTTATTTTATTTTATTATTTTTAAAAGTTTATTTTGAGAGAGAGAGAGACAGAGGCAGAGACAGCGCGAGTGGGGAAGGGGCAGAGAGAGAGGAAGACAGAGAATCCCAAGCAGGTGGAGCCCAATGCGGGGCCTGAACCCATGAAACCGTGAGATCGTGACCTGAGCCGAAACCCAGAGTCGGACACTTAGCTGACTGAGCCACCCAGGCACCCTTTCACTGCAGATTTTTGTCTCACCTCCTGTTTCTCTCCCTTTTTGGAAGTATCCTACGAGACTAGGGTGTTCGAGAACCTGCTGCAGGAAATTCATTCGTTCTTTCAACAAATATTTACTGAGTACTTACTATGTACCAGTGACCATTCTAGGTACCTGGGATACATCATGACCGCGATTCAGACCAAGAGCCCCTCCTCTCCTGCCCCCCACCGCCCCAGGGCCGGGGGAATTTACATTCTCGCAGAAGCAGTGAACTGACCTTTGGGGGGCACTTACTGTGTGTCAGGCATGTGAGTTCTCACACATTTTCCTGTTGAACCCTCACATCAGCCTGGCCAGGCAGATGGACCATTTTACAGATTAAGCACCAGACTCTAAGGGAGAAGAGGCCTTGCCCACTTTGGCTGGATTGTTCTTTTCGGCCCGTGCCTCTGAACTGCAAGAGGAGTGGTCAGTGAGGAGCTGGAAGAGATATTAGGGTCCGAGGAGGGGGTGTTAAAGGCTGTGCTGTTCTTCCGTTGTGTCCCTTTATGACGGGCCGGTGAAGAAGTTCCTCTGAGGCTCTGAATCAGGCAGGGAGAGATGAGTGGCTCCAGAACAAGTGGTTTGTTTTCATGTTCTGTGCACTGAGAATCTCGTGGCTGATCATGTTTCCCTTTGGTTTTGGTTACTAAGCGCCCGAGAGCCTGATGTGTGGCCCATCTTGACAGTTCTGCAGAAAGGGATGAGGTGGTATACCTTCCTATGTGCCGATCTTACTGCTGGCTTTATTATTTTCCCGGTGCTTATTTTCTCTTGGCCTGCCTCCCTTGACTGTTTATTTTATTCTTTTGTGTTGTTTGCATTATTCTAAGCCACCGTAAATACTTGGTGGGTGGAGCTGGTTATAACTAAATTTAAAAAATAATGGGAGGATGCTTTGTGTAGGATCCCCCAGCTAGTCTGTGGGGAGGCAGGCTCCACCCTTCCCACCGCACTCCGTGCCTCTCCAGACTGGGATCCACCAGCAGACAGGTCTGTTTGCTTTTGCAGCCACTGCGTTGTGGCTTCCAACGGAAGCTAGGCTGGCTGGATTGGAGGTCTTGAGTGGCTTGAACTGACCTGAATGTCACACACGTGGTTTGAGCAAGGCTGTGGGCTGTGGATTCCTTCTTGGTGCTTCTTCCTGCTTGTGGTGCAAAGGATTCCAAGCTGGGACACACAAGGCGAGCACTGGATGCTCTTTGCAGCGACTTGCCTTTTCTTATGCTCAAGGCAACTCTGGGGACAGAAGAAGAGGAGCAGGTTGTATTGATGAGGAAACTGAGGCCTGGAGAGATTGATTGACTTCCTCCACGGGGTGATGGGTCAGCCTGCACCCCAACGTGGTGCAGACATGCTGCCCGTTGCAAAGAAAACAAACAAACAAACAAACAAACAAAAAACCCCAACCCCCCGCAAAAAACCAGACAGCCTCAGTGCAAGCTCACTGCACCCACTGTGGGTCAGAAGGCAGCATGGGAAGAGCTTAGGATTTGGGATTTGGACCCCATAAGTAAGTAATTTGCTTGAAACAGTTTAAGTAGTTTGCTCAAGGTCACAGAGCTATTACGTGTTAGAGTCAGGATTTGAACCCAGGCAGCTGACCCTACAGGTGAACTTACCATCACTATCATATAGAAAGGGGCAGAAGCCTGGGACTTTTTTTGGGTAATGGCATCTGTGCACATGAAAGGAAAGGTACTCTGGACCCTCTGGGGTAGGGACTTGGCGTGGGTGGTCCCTGGAGGGCCGTAGAATGGGGGAACTTAGCTGGATAACAGCTCTGGGTGACTGAACTCATCTCTGAGCTCCAAATTTCTCACTTGTAAGATGGGATATGATAGTATGCCTCAGGGGGTTAAATGAAATAGGGACACATAGATGCTTGTACGTTGCTCTAAAAATGTCTGTGATGCGTGAATGACATTGTGCAAACAGGGAGAGTAGATGTAAATTAGTTGGACCGCCATCCAAAGCCCATCTCTGGGTTTTAGAATCCTGTTCCTTGCCAGATGGCTTATCGCTGCCAGAGCTCTGCCAGTACGCAGCATTCGGTCACCTCCTGGCTGGGGAGCCGCAGCTATGTGCGAGTCACGCCAAGCAAGCCACTGATGCTGCTGGTTCTCATCCATGAGGAGAAGGCTCCCCGCCCTCCTACCCGTGTGCACCGTGTCTGTGGATGTGTTCGGTTGGAGCCGCGAAGCACCTTGCAGAGGGCCTTCAGGTCTGCCCCCTGCAGAGCGGCGGGTTGGGGTGGGGGTGGGGGTATGGACGAGGGACGAAGGTGAGGACGGGTCAGTGGGTCTTAGTTTCTCGGAGAGCTCTGGGTAGAGTTATCAGGAAGCAGAAAGTCCTAGGAGCATCATTGAGTCCTGGAAACTTTTGTGGTTTCGAAAGTACTTTATAAACTGTAAAGCTCTTTAGAAATGCAAGTTAGGAGGTTCCTGTACTACATGGAATAAAAACAAAATGCACCGAAAATGATGGATCTACCAGGCTGGGGTGGGGAGACAGACACGCATGTGCTTGCGTGTGTGAATGTGACTTACTTGTGATTAGTATTTATTTTTTTTAACATTTATTTATTTTTGAGACAGAGACAGAGCATGAACGGGGGAGGGGCAGAGAGAGAGCGAGACACAGAATCGGAAGCAGGCTCCAGGCTCTGAGCCATCAGCCCAGAGCCTGACTCGGGGCTCGAACTCACGGACCGTGAGATCGTGACCTGAGCCGAAGCCGGACGCTTAACCGACTGAGCCACCCAGGCGCCCCTACTTGTGATTTTAAAAATACTTCATTTATGTGGAACTTGGAAAACAGAGAAAAGCCTTGAAAATACAAATCATCTATCATCCTACTAAGTAGCTCTCTCATGTAGTATTTTAGCCTATATCCTTCCAGTGTTTTTTGTTTTTTTTGTTTTTTTTTGTGTGTTTTTTGTGCTTCTTTGTATAGGCAAGGGGTTTTATAACCCTTCACCTTCTGGAATCTGTTCAACGCCAGCTTCTTCTCTTTGTTGAGTGCGTTTGTTGAGAATCCATTTTGCAGAGTCCTAGCCTAAGGCCAGGCACAAGTTGTACCCCCAGGGATGTTGCCGGGGTTGGGGCCTGGGGAAGGGGGCCACCAGTGGCATGAAGCTGTGGGTCCTGACTTCTGGAGATGTGGGAGAAATCTTGAAAGCGACATCCCTGGGACCAGCCAGTGGGATCCTAGGGGCTCTGAGGTGGGAGGGAGACTTCCTTCTCTTTTCGTTGGTTAGGTCTTTTTTTTCTTACCACCGGGTATAAGTAACAATAACACCTTAAAAATTATGTGGGGGCTCCTGGGTGGCTCAGTCAGGTAAGTGTCCGATTTCGGCTCAGGTCATGATCTCAGGGTCTGTGAGTTCAAGCCCCGCACTGGGCTCTGTGCTGACAGCTCAGAGTCTAGAATCTGCTTCAGATTCTGTGTCTCCCTCTCTCTCTCTCTGCCCCTCCCCTGCTCACGCTCTGTCTCTCTCCCTCTCTCAAAAATAAATAAACATTAAAAATTATGTAAAAAACAGTTAGTTAAAAATACAAATACAGTCCCGTTGGAGACCAGAAAGAGGCATGGGAGAAACAGGTTAAGTGAGGGCAAGATCCTTGGCAAGTGCCAGGAAGTGGGGGTGGGGAGGAGCGAGAGCAAATCCCTCATTCTCAAGGTGGGAACAGGACACTCCCTTCAGTGTGACTTGAGAAGCTTCAGATTTGAGTGAGTGACAGCCCCTTTATTTCCTGCTTTGTTCTCTCCCAGGTACAAATTGACCCCAGTCTTCATTCATGCAAATGACAGTTGCCAGAGGGAGGGAAAGATACCTGGGAGGGTAGATCAGAGGCCTTCCTTTCCTCTTGCCTCTCAAGTCCAGTCACCCCTCTCTGCAGGCTTCCCTGGTGTGTGTGTGTGTGTGTGTGTGTGTGTGTGTGTGTGTGTGTGTGTG
>NC_064808.1:14241454-14261571 GCF_023721935.1 Panthera uncia | reverse complement strand
TGTGTGTGTGTGTGTGTGTGTGTGTGTGTGTGTGTGTGTGTGTGTGTTGGGGATGGGGTGGCCCCCTTACAGCGGGGCCTGCAGGAATCCTGGCGTAAAGTGAGGCAAGCCTATTAGTTCTGTCCTTCCAGGCTGCTGGGAGTTTAAAATCACCACCTCCTAATCTCTGTGTTGTTTTCCTGCCTTTGGACACCCTCTGTTTAGGAACGGGATGATGGCAGGGGGAGGTGGCTACTTGGTCTTTATGAGAACAGCAGAGGCCTCTCAGTGGAAAGGAAACATCCTCCTTGGTTTCACTCTTGTCCTTCTGACCCTACTGCACAGATGTGCAGGGACAAGCCTGTCCGGACTCAGGACCTCCTGCTTCACCCATCTAGAGACACCAACCCCCTCCCCCTGCCAACCTCCCCCACCAAAAAAACCCCACCTCCTTTCTCTGAGCCTGAGAGGAGTTAATTGTGTTGAGGGGACCCAGGAGCCTTCAGGAAGGGGCCCTACTCCCTGAGTTGACTATTCAGCAAACACATTTGCCCAGGTCTAAAAATAAAATACGCCAGGGGCACCTACCTGGGGGGCTCAGTCAATAAGTGTTCGCCTCTTGGTTTCAGCTCAGGTCATGATCTCAAGTTTCGTGAGTTTGAGCCCTGCATCAGGCTCTGTGCTGACAGTGCGGAGCCTGCTTGAGATTCTGTCTCCCCCTCTCTGCCCCTCTGCTGCTCCCTCTCTGTCTCTCTCTCAAAATAAATAAATAAACTTAAAAAAATACACCGATCCAGGTTAAGGAGGGCCATAATGTTGTGCTGCACATTTTGCTAGGGGGCCAAGCGAATGTTACCACTTCTGAGGCATTACCCTGAGACCTAGAATTAGGTTTTTTTTTTCTCCCATTGTGGTGTTGAATGCTGTCAGCTTTTCCTTCCTAATTATTTAACCTTACAAACAGAGTAAAGTTGATTTGCTGCTAATGTCAGCATTAAGCACACCCTGTCTTCCTGCACACAGTTGAGGGCTGAATGCGGTTCTAGAGAACTTGTAGTCTGTGCTGTGCACAGAATGGTTGTCCTGGGTGCTGGTCACATGTGCAACTGGTAACAGAAGAGGAACCATAAATTTTGCAGGAAAGAATTTGTTTTGGTGCCGTGTTCTATTTACTTTGCATCACAGATTGTTTGAAAGAGGGATATTTTTGTTAAAGGAAAAGGAACTGTATGTTTGAGATAAGGAGTAGAATAAAATGAAATAAATAGCTGAGTTTTGTCAGGTCGGTGTCAAAATGGCATGGTTTCTGAGAGCACCCTTTCTCTGTGCTGTTCTAATAGTTACATGAAAATTAGAAAATACGAAGGAAGGGCAGGTTCCGAGATCCTGGTTAGATTGTAATTCATAATGGTGTTCCTTTTTGTTTGTTTTACAGAGCCGAGTTTGGTGAAATTTCAGGAGGTTTTAGCCAATGGCGATCCAAAGACAATAAATATTGCTTCGTGGGAAGGTCTCCACCCTGTGTCTTATTTGGTGACCGTTAAATGGTAGCCACATGTCAGAACCCATTATGCAAATGTAGAAGTGGCCAGATTTGAGTCAGTTAGCTTGGCTCCAGGCGTGAGACACCCTAGTTTTTGGTGCTGGTGGCGAAGGGTGTTGGCACAGAGAGTGGGGACGTTCTTTGTTCCTTGTCTCCTCCAGTCCCTTGTTTGGTTTGGTCCCTTCTTAGGCCATTTGGAGTTCCCTGGGTTGTGAGGACCTCGTGCATGTCTGTCGCCCATTAAGCTCACATTTGGAGGTCTTGTAGCTGAGCTGATACCGTCTGGGTGCAGAGCGAATGCTCAGTGAATGCAGCCATCGGAGCCCGGGTGCCTGGGATGGGCCAGCAGCTTAGCAGCTTTCAAAAGCCTCTAAAAATCCAGCCATGTGTTGGTGCTGCCATTGCCAGCCATTAGCTTGGTGCTTCCAGAAGGAACCATTGACTAAGTTGGGTCTTAATGCTGGACACCCCTACTCTTGCTCCTGCCCCTCTTTGCCCTGGCTGTGCCAGCCAACCATGAACAGGCTGTAGGCAATAAATAAAGAAACAGTAAAGAAACAAGAAATTTGGACAGTTCACCCCTGGCTTATCCGACTTTATTTATTTTTTGTTTTTTATTTTTTTCTATACTAGTGGCTTATTATAAAGAAATAATTGAGGGGCGCCTGGGTGGCTCAGTCGGTCGAGAGTCCGACTTCGGCTCAGGTCATGATCTCGCGGTCTGTGAGTTCGAGCCTCTCGTCGGGCTCTGTGCTGACGGCTCAGAGCCTGGCGCCTGCTTCGGATTCTGTGTCTCCCTCTCTCTCTGACCCTCCCCCGCTCATGCTCTGTCTCTCTCTCTCTGTCAAAAATAAATAAAACACTAAAAAAAATTTAAAAAATAAAGAAATAATTGAAATGCATACAAACAATTCAACCTAATAAATATTCATAACAGCATTTCGCATACTAAAAAAACACAAACCTTCTAAATGCCCAACATGAAAGTGATTAAACAAATTAGGCTATATCTATGGAATGGCAAACTACACAGACGTTAAAATATTATACAAATTGTTTGATGGTTAGGAAAATGTTCATAATGTTTCAAGTAAAAATTTATATTGCAAAGCATTATCTGCAGGAGGAACTCTTTCTTGTGAAAGCACAGGGATACACAGATGAAAAGAAGGATTTTGAAGAATTTGGTTATTTTTTCCTTAAAGGAGGGACTTGGGGATAGATTTCTTCTCTCTTATGACTATCTATATTTGCTAAAATTTCAGTACTAAACAGGTATTTTTCTTTAATAAAACTGTAAAAGCTTTTATTAAGCAAAAAATAATGACTTCTTTGTTTTGTGTTTATTTCCTCTCCCTGTGGAATAAATAGTTGGCATTTCATTACTTCAAATGGAGTTTATCTGACTTTATTTTGAGAGGCATGTGCCAGAGTTGGGTGAAGAAAGATCCCTGATAAAAAAAAGAAAAAAAGAAAAAAAAAAAAGATCCCTGGGTAGAGACAGATGCCTTTTTTTCTTTCTTTCTTTTTTTTTTTAAAGAGCCATTTCTACTCATGGTTGTGGAAACACCAGGGTTTAAGGCATCAGGGATGGGAATGAAGCCAAAATGGGTAAGTGCAAAGGACAAACGCATTGAGAATGGGTAAAAAAATGTGGGCCACCATGTAGATTACCATGTGATTACACTGCTCCAGCCCTTCAAGCGTGCAAACACCCTGAGAAAAAAAGCAGACACTTGGTGTAGGTCTGGCACACTTAGGCTTTCAGTGCAATCTCCAGTGTTGTCTTTCATACATTTAAACAATTTTTCCTTTTTATGGGTCTTTTCTTTTGAAGGGAAGCTCTGTGTGTATTTCATTTGTCAAGTAAGATACAACATAGTAATCCCTTTCCTGCCTGAAGGTGGCAAGTAATTCCTTCCAGCAAACTGCGTAAGAACGACGGGGATGGAGCCAGGCTGCCTGGGTTCCAACCTCTGCTCTGCCACTTACCAGCTCTGTGAGCTTGGCCAAGTTCCTTAACCTCTGTACTTCAGTTTCCTACCCTGGAAAATGGGGAAAATGAAAGAACCTACGTCATCACATTGTTGTGGGGATTAAACACGTAATCCGTGTGGAGGGTTTAGAGAAATGCTGGGCACGCGGTGAGTGTTGGGTGAGTGTTAGAGAAGATGATTAGGCTGTCTCGCGGGGCACTGGTCGAGCCCTGGTCTGCTGAGTCTGGAGCCCTGGTTTCCGGCCTGATTCTAACACACTGGGTGCCTTTGGGTCTGGCACTTTCTCTCTCTGGGGTTCTGATTTCACATCTGTCAAATGAAGAAATTTGACTTGAATAGTGCTGTTTTTGGACTCTGTGGTAAGGGGTAGAGGTCGGGGCAGCCCCAAGACATAGTGGCAGAGGCCTGTAGACTCCGATCTTTGCTTCAGCTGGAGCAGCTGCGGCTCTTCCATTTATGGGTTTTGGTTTTAGGGAAAAGAAAGGTTATATAGTGCACGCGTGCACATGTGCGTGTGTGTTTGCGTGTGTGTGAGAGAGAGGCAGATGGACAGACAGACAGAGGGAGACAGAGAAGTGTGGAGGTAGCTGAACTTTAGGACCCTTCCTAGGGAAGAATTGTGGGGGGTGGGTGAGCTGAGGGGAAGTCAGTGGGGAGGGGGCTGGCAGGTGTGATGGGGCCTGGGGAGTGGGATTTGAAGGGCTGAGGTCACATGGGACAAGACAAGACTAACTGTAGTGTGGGGCAGAGCAGTGGGGGAAACGCTGTCACCAGTTTTGTCCAAGTGTACGAGCTGATTTGCTTATGGGGGAGGTACAAATGCCCGGTGTTAAAAGGCGACCAGAGTTTTGAGGAGACATTAAGGGAAACGTTAAGGGTAAGAAAACTGAGAAAAATGACTAGTAAAAAAGTGTAGACATTCAATGTTGTTTCAGTTTAGTTTTTTCTTTTTTTTTTTTAAGCAGTCTCCACACCCAGTATGGAGCCCAATGTGGGGCTTGAGCTCCATTACCCTTGAGGTCAAGACCTGAGCTGAGATTCAGTTGGATGCTTAACCGACTGAGCCACCCAGGTACCCCTTTAGCTTAGTATTTCTTGCTGGAGGTCACCCCAACTTGAACAAAACAGCTGTTGCCTTTGCCGGAATTTAAACCAGAGGGAGCCTGCTGGTCATTAATACTCTTGCTTCCTTCTCCTTCTTTCCTTTCCTTTCCTTTCCATTCCTTTCCATTCTAATAATCACTAGGAATTTCCCCGATAAGAAGTCCCATTCATTCCTTTGTATCATCACTTAGTGATGAGGGGCTGTCTTGCCAAGTGGAAAACCCATTCACGGGTGAAATCTGTGTCTTTCTGAACTGGAGTTTTCCCTGGGATTTTGAACTTCAATGAATGTTTCCTACCGGTTTTTCAATTATAGTTGGATCCACAATCCAAAGGAAGGCCTTTATGATTGGTCCAAAACAGGATTTTGATTATTTGTGCCCTCCTAGGCCGCCTCTTTGGTTCAAAAAGTCTTTCTGCCCAGCTTCTAGCACACCTCGTCTGGTGGACCTCCCCCCTGGACCCAGGCCCATGTTCACATTCCTCCCACACCTCTCTTAGTGACTTCATCAATCTCTGGGGTTTGATGTTTTGATTCCGAACTAGACTGTATACTCACTGAAGACAGGAAATGTGCTTCAATTTCTTTTCTGTTCCTCTACCGTGACCAACCTTTTTTTCTTTCTCTCCGTCTGTCTCGAAGATCGAGGCGATGGGGGAAACTTCCTCGCGTGTGCCATCAACAGCCGAGGCTGGTGCGTATCGGCATCGGGGGCCGTGCGTTCTACCCTGTTCAGAAACACTGTGCTGCCGCCCTATTTACCGGCCAGTGAGTGCTGAACATTTGGTTGTAGGGTGTATGTGGATCACTAGGTTTCACGCACGAGCTGTGTTGTTATTTCCCTCATTCAGAGTGGCATCTAAGCCAGGGCTGCTTGGGGTTTTTCCAGGTCCGCTAGACCTGGCCAAGGCAGCAATCCCATGTTGTTCAGCTGTGTTTCTTGAACCCTGCTTGGAAGGCCTGACACACGGCGGGTAGTCAGGAAGAGCTGAGTCAGGAATAGAAGGAAAAGTAAAGGTATATGGACTTTCTTCTGAGCTTGCTGTCCATGGCTCTCGAGGAGGCTTCTGATTTCTTTCAGTAGTGCCATCTGCCAGGGCCCAGGAGGGTGTGGAGGAACTGAGGATCCGGGTCTCGTCGGTGGGCTGTGTGCCCTTGCTGAGGGATTAGTACCCGGGACTGGAAGCGTCAGGACGGTTTAGCCTCATACATGTAGTTTAAATGTGGTGGGGTGTTGCAGAATCAGAGGCCTCTGGGGGTGTGGTGGGCGGTCTGGCAGAAGATAAGTGGGCAGTGGATGTTGACTGTCAGTCTTGGAGGTTACAAAGAGGTGACAGGGATGCCTGGGTGGCTCAGTCAGTTAGGCATCCGACTCAGCTCAGGTCCTGATCTCGTGGCTTCATGGATTTGAGCCCGGCATTGGGCTCTATGCTGGCAGCATGGAGCCTGCTTGGGCTTCTCTGTTTCCCTCTCTCTCTGCCCCTCCCCTACTTGCGCTGTGTCTGTCCATCTCAAAATGAATAAATAAACTTAAAAAAAAAAAAAAAGACGGCATGACCGGATGGGATTGGGGGTTGCAGGCTGCACGAGGAAGCGCAGTCCTAGGAAAATCCAGAGTTTTAAATGTGACGTCTCCTAATTTTGAAGGGTTTTGGCAACAAATTCAAGTCAAAATCGTGTTCTGCTGGCCTGCGAGTGGGAGATGAGGCGGGTGAATGCCAGAGGCCATCAGGGGACACGCACATGCCATAGGGTCAGATTAGGTGGGGGTTAGTCACCATCCAGATGGTCAGATACCGGGATCGCCACAGAAATGGACACGGCATGCAGAGTGCGTGGGGCAGATGCCAAAAGTTGGCATCCAGGAGGCGTTGGTGACAAAGGCCAAGTTCTTTGCCCACCCAGAAAGCCTTCTGTCCCTTGTCTCCTTCCCTCCCCCATGCCTTCAGGGGCTGCTCACTGTTCCCCGTAGCATAAGTCCAAATTTTCCAGTCTGCATCCAAGGGCTACCATTGGCTCTGCTGTGACAGTGTCCCCCACTTCAGTGGGTGACCTCAGTTTACCCTTCCCCTCGGTCCCGCTGGACTTCCCCGGCTGCCGTTGCCTGAGCCCGCTGGGGCTTCTGAGACCTGCCCACGGTTTCTTCCTTCCTGGCTTAATTCGTGCCGTTCCCGCTTCCTGGAACGCTCGTCCCCCCCAGTTTACGGGAATCCTACTCTCCATTCATCCTTCTGAAATCCGCTGCCCTGCCCACTTGGTAAATTTAGAATAAATCACATCCTTCTCTCAAGTTTCCGTAGCACTTTCCCTCCATCTCTACCGTGGGGTTTGGGTCACGGTTGTTCAGAAGTCTGTCTTCTGTGGTAGATGATGATAAGGTCATGGTGGGATGGTTCCAGTCTTAACTCACCACTGGGCCCCCTCCGTATGTGGCTCAGGGTAATAGTCAACAGAAGTTATTGAAATAGACAACAGAGAGCTGCTTAAGGTCTATGGTGAACATGGAAAAGGGGCCGTCGGCTGGAGCATGGGGGGTGATGGGAGCAGGTAAGGCTGGGTCTAAGTCCTCTTCAGCCTAAGGCAACACCCAGGCCATGCCTTTGACCTGGGAGGCCACGTCCTGCGTGTCTTCTTCATGCGGTGGTGAGCCCGTGTGGGCCTGACTTGAACACTGGGATTTCAAGTCTGTCCTTGATGCCCACCAGAAGCTGAACAAAACAGATCCAAGTCATCGTTCCCCGCCCCCCAGGATGGCTTGTCCCCCAGGAGACTTTCTCCTGCTCACTATGGCAGCCATCCTGGTGTCCTTGGAGGTGGTGAGGAGGTGGGAGGAGCCTAGGGGTTGTGAGCAGATGGAGAGCTAGAGGAGGCAGTGTGTCGTGGGGAGAACCCTGGTTCTGGAGCATGGAGAAGTGATTTCCAAGTGCCACGTCTGCGGTCTCCAGCTGGGTGACTTAGAGCAAGACTCATAACCTCTGAGTTTATTTCCTCACCTGGTTTAAGCAGTTGCTAAGGTCCTTTGGGCCCTGACATTCCATGACCCAGGGTCTGTTGGGTCAGGTGGCTTTATGGTAGGTTCACTAACCCCTATGTCATTCCACGTCTTCGTGGACTTCAGCACAGGGGCTGCCGGCCCTCAAGGGGACACTGTGGCATTGTCAGACTTTCTGCTTTTTCTTCAGAGTGCTCAGGGTCCAGGCAATGAGGGGGAGTGAGAGGGGCTCCCCGGCTGAAAAAACACCCTAAGCTGATAGTATTCACTGTTGCATTTGGCTCGCATATTAGACAAAGCAAAGGTCTCCGCTACTACAGAGTTGTATATTTTCTCACCTTTTTTGAAACCCAAGATCTTCTTTTTTTTTTAATTAAAAAATTTTTTTTTAATGTTTCCTTTTTTTTTTTTTTTTTGAGAGAGGGAGTAAGACACACACAGAAGCAGAGACAGAGCATGAGCAATGGTGGGGCAGAGAGAGAGGAAGACACAGAATCCGAAGGAAGCAGGCTCCAGGCTCCGAGCTGTCAGCACAGAGCCCAATACAGGGCTGGAACCCATGAACTGAGAGATCGTGACCCAAGCCGAAATTGGACGCTTAACTGATTGAGCCACCCAGGCGCCCCTCTTCTTGGTTTATCTTACCATTTTGTGCTTTCGATAGAGGCATGGCACCAGGAAACATTTCTCTTACAGGGGTGAAGTGGTCGTGAGGATGGGCATTGGTGCTGGGAGCACCCCTTCCCCCATGCTGTCACCTCCCCAGGTGGCCAGTCCAAGCACGGGGACCTGATGTTGCCACATCATCAGTTCTTCACGACACGCTAGAGATGGGGCTTTTAATGGGAAATTTATTAATTGTTGAAGTTGGCTTAGATTTGTTTCAAAACATTGTGTGGGGCAACCAAACTCATTCAGTTCTGTAGTCCAGTAGCTACTGGAGGGGGAAATTAAAACTGCAAGTTAGGGCTCCCGCAGTTGAAAGGTAGTTTGGAAGTGAACCTAAAGCAAGAGAGAACATTTTATTTATTTATTTTTGAAAATATTTTATTTATTTTTTAAGTAATCTCTGTACCCGACATGGGGCTCGAACTCACAACCCTGAGATCAAGAGTCACCTGCTCTACTGATTAAGCCAGCCTGTGTGCCTTACACCTTGTGACCTCATGCATATTGGTCCAATGACTTTTCCCTTTACAGAGCCATGAAAAATAATTCTATTATTTAAAAAAAAATTTTAATTTTGTAATGTTTATTTCTGAGAGAGAGAGAGAGAGAGAGAGAGAGCAAGCAGGGGAGGGTCAGAGACGGGGTGGACAGAGGATCTGAAGCAGGCTCTGTGCTGACAGCAGAGAGCCCAAAGCAGGGCTCAAACTCGGGAACCGCGAGATCATGATCTGAGCTGAAGTTGGAAGCTTAACTGACTGAGCCACCCAGGAGTCCCTATTAGTTTTTAAATGGGGGAAAATTGTGAAACATTGCATGTACATAGTTGCATAAAATTTAGGTTATATAGGAAGATATGAAGAGGGGTCATTACTCTTTGCTCTTTCTTCCCTTCCCAATTATTTTTACAAGAAGAAAAGTCTAACTAGTTATGACTTCAGACAAATCCTCTAACTGCTCCACATACAAGTTTCCTATATGTTATGGGATAATAGTAAAACCTAACATGTTATTTCTTCAGTGTAGATTAAGTGAGGTGATACAAAATCCCCCAAATCCTATGTACATGTTAGAGGTATTCATAGAACTTTCTTTTTCTCTTTTGTGTATTCAGGATTTCTTTGGCAATCCCCTTTGTAATTATTGCACAGTTTGTACCATGCATACTTGCTGAACATTCATATTTAGCTGCCTAAGGGGAAATAATAAAAATATTAAAGGCGAACATACTGTTTTCAACTTGAAGTCCCGTTCTGTCCTTCTTGCTTCCACGTGGGAGCCTAAAATTGCTTTCTGCACCGTCTCGTCCCCTGGACCCATGAAGACTTCTGATGAGTGCCTCACGGTAAGACTAGGGGAAATTTATCTCTTAATTAGAAAGGAAATAGAGTCTTGTATGTTCTTTGGAGCTAGTGATGGAGATGATAGTATAAGAAGTTCTGGACATTCAAATGTAAAACAGATTAATTTGTAGGAATGTTGGATTTTTATCTGGACAGATGTTTTGCTTTTCATGGAGCTGGTTGGGAGTAAAGAAGGGAGCAGAGCTTTGTTGGTGTTTTATTTTTGCTTTGGGCTTATAGTTAGTTAGATTAGCTCTTGCCGTATATAACAACAACAATGGAAAACCGCTCGGTAATTTAACAGAGGCTTAAGTGATGTAAAGGATAATTTCTCTTCCACATAAAAGTAAGTTGGAGGTAGTAGCCCAGGGCTGTGAGAGCCCTAGGGTGTCATCTGGGACCCAGAAGAAGAAGCCCTTCTTCCCGCACGGGCTTCTACCGATGCTCCACGGTGCAGAGTGGCTCCCAGGACTCCAGTTTTCATGTCTGAGCTGTATCCTGGCGGAAGGATCCTTCTCTGTGGAATCAGCTCTCTCTAAGCTCTTCCCTGGAACCTCCCTGGAACATGCCTGCTTACGCCTCACTGCTTGTGACTTAGTTTCACGCACGCACCTTGCTGCAAGAGAGGCTGAGAAATGTGGTCTTTGAGTCCTGGATGCATCATATAAAATAGAAATCTATTACTAAGGAGGAAGAGGAGACTGGGGGCTGTGGATGTGGGTGACGCCCACTGTCTTAAAGGACTTGAACGGATTGTAGACATTTGTAAACTGACTTCCGTCCTACTTCTCGGCTTGCCTCTGACCAGAGGAACCATCTGATCCTTCTTCACAGTGACCATTGCCTGTTGGAGTCTTGGTGTACAGACTCCTAGTTGCTTGTGTTTTTTTAATACATGATGGAATGAGGATGCGGGGAACCTAAAAAGGTGTGTGTGTGTGGGGGGGTGCTGAATGTAAACTATCACAAGAACAGAGGTAACCTGCATTGAGATGTAGAATGAGCTCGGGCCCTGGCCTCAGGAGATTTGGGTCAACTCCGGTCCTCCTCTGGGACTCTGTCATCTCTTACATCTCTGAGCTTTGCATAGCAGTGAGGTGGGGGGAACCACCAGCACAAGCCCCCCCCCCCCCCCCCCCCCCCCCCCCGTGGGAGTCCCCCGGGGACTCTAAAGCATGATGCAGACGATTAATACTAGCAGGCATGTGGGAAGCACTGATAGTATGGAAGGAAGATGTAAAAGATGGGGGTCTCTTTCTGTGGGGCTAGGATTACATCTCTGAGTACTGTCCTTGGATCGAAAGGCCTGTAAGGATGGATCTGAATCTGGCTTAACACGCTGGTGGGGTGGGGTCAGATTCTGGCTCCGCTCCTTCTAGCTCTATGGGCAGACTTGGCCTGGGCAGAATGTGGGATTGGAAACGCGCACCTGATCTTTCTTGTTAGTGTCCCAGTGCCTCTCATATGACGGTTATCTTGCCATGGTGAGTATGGTTCCAGGGATTAAGGATACATCATTTTTGTACAGTGCGGTTCCTGAAGACAAGCTCGTTGCTTCTCCTGTTCCAGCGCTGGAGCTCAAGAGGATGGTGTGTCCTTCGCTGTGTTGGCACGCTTCAAGAGTTATCATGCTGATGCCTGATTCTGACCCCTACCCGTTGATGTTAGGACCCAGCCTCATGTTAGAGGCAGCATCCCTGTGACTGTGTCATAGGATTGTCATAAGGCTGAGGGTCCAGTTCAGGTGCCTGGTGCTGGGTCAAGCGACTGCTGTTGCTGCTGTGGCCAGCTGGCCAGATCAGGCCAGGTGGCAGAGGGTGATTTCGTCCCCAGCAAATTCCTGCTCTGTGTGCCCCAGGGCTGGGCCCTTTTTTTATGAAATTCTCATCCCTTGGCTCCGAACTTTCCTATGCCATCAGTTTCAAAACATTATGAAAAAATATATAGCGGGAGGGGTGGGGAGGGGAGGTGGGGAAGGGAGAAAAAAGAAACTGAGATGCCCAATCTAGCTCTGGCTGCTAAGCAGCTACAGAGACTCTTTGGCTTGGCCTCAAGTGCTTTTTAAAGCCTCCTTTTAAGTTAGGTCCCAGATGTGATTTTGGTTTTGACCTTCTCTTTGATTAGCTTGGCCTCTGGCTGATTAGCCAGTTAACTGATCATTCAATACCTACTCTGTGCCAAACGCTATTTATGTGTGGAGGATGTCGATAAAACCCAAACAGACCAAATCTCCATCTCGTGGAGCTTACGTATCATGAGAAGATGGGTAGACATCAGGGCTGTGAAGAGAAGTGGAGTAGGATAAGGGGATACAGTGTGATGGGGGCCGGTGCTGTTTTTACATATGGTGGTCAGGGACTGGATGGGAGATCACCATCATGTTGGGTCCATGGTGCTGGCCAGGTGGTGCATGTGTCCAGTCTTGGCAGATGTTCAAGGCCTATAATGCCTGCCTTCCTCATTGGCCTTGGATTTACATCTGGGCAGCGTGACCAAGGACCAGTCACTGAGCTGCTCCAAACCTTGTGTGGAAATCTCTCAGAATGCCACATGGAGGCTGAGAAGGAGATCATCACCGGTGGGTCTGTATGTGAGATCTGCCCTTGATAGCTGTGTGGTGGGTGGTTATCGCTGATGGTGACCCAGTTGTGGTTGGTCAGCAGATACAGAGCATTTGCCTCTACCAGCCAGCTGAGCATTCAACGAACGCTTCACTTACTAAAGGGCTTGTCTCCAAGGCCAACTGGGGCATGTGTGAAGCAGGGATTTGGGACGATTTCTCAGTTTGAGCTCCAAGGTGCTGACGCTGTTGACAGTGGCTGAGTGGAGCCCTTCTCGCTTGGTCGGAGAGCAACTATAAACTTGGCCCCAAGTTTACTTTTCCTCTCCTTCAGCCCATCATGTCTGGTGCTAGGCATTGGCTTGGACCTTCCCGTTGGCCTTCCCCTTAAGATGGCATGTGAGAGGGATGTGCTCTGTTGGGAAGAACTTGGTTGTACAGGCAAAGACTTGTTCTAGAAAAAGAACAGAAGGTCATTCATATGGTGCTTCCCATTAGCTAGGCTCCCTCCCCCTTTTTTCTACTTTCTTTGTAGAAAACCTTTAATAAAGGAAGATTCCCAGGCCTTCCATAGAATTTAGACCCCAATTTCACATCATAGGATTGTTTTTCTTGGGTTTCGATGAAGGGCTTAAATAACATAGTGGGTATGAAAGCATAATATAGTTAATAGCTACCATTGCTATAATTGCATTAAAGGACACCTCTGTTCTTCAGATTCCTATTGGTTCATTTTATTTGTAAACTTTTAAAACATGTTTATGTATTTATTTTGAGAGAGAGAGCAAACAGGGGAGGGACAGAGAAAGAGGGAGAGAAAGAGAATTCCGAGCAGGCTCCTCACTGCCTGTGCAGAGCCTGACTCGGGGATTGTTCTCCTGAACTGTGAGATTATGACCTGAGCCAAAATCAAGAGTCGGACACCCAGGTGCCCCATTCTTCTTATTTTTGTTTTTATTTCTATTTATTTACTATTTTTATTAAAAAAATTTGTTTTAGCATTTATTTATTTTTGAGACAGAGAGAGACAGAGCATGAACAGGGGAGGGTCAGAGAGAGAGGGAGATACAGAACCTGAAACAGAATCCAGGCTCCGGGCTGTCAGCACAGAGCCCGACGCGGGGCTCGAATTCATGGACCGCGAGATCACGACCTGAGCCGAAGTCGGACGTTTAACCGACTGAGCCACCCAGACGCCCCTTCTTATTTTTATATAATAAATCATTAGAGTAATGCCTGGCACATATGTATATGTATATACGTATACACACACACACACACACACACACACACACACACACTCTCACACTGTGGAAATGCTTTACACATACTGACTCATTTAATCCTCACAGCAGCCCTAGAAGGTAGGTACTATTATTTCGCCCATTTTACAGGTAAGGAACTAGGTATAGAGGTTAAAGAAGGTCAACTAAGCAGCAAGTGGTAAAGCTAGGAATTGAATCTGGGGAGCCTGGCCTCAGGGTCTAGGCTGTTACACATTGTACCCCAAGGCCTATTGGTTTTCCCACAAACCTTTACTAAAGAATAATGATGATGGCCTTGCCAACGATTGTGGCTCTTTATATGTTGTGCAGCGTGTCATGCATTTCAGATGTTGAGCAAAAATCCTCATCCTAGCCTGAGGAGGAAATGAAGGCTTTGAGCATTTGAGGAACTGCTCAAAGTCTAAGGACTGGAGCCAGGATGTAGTCTGGTCTGTCTGGCTTCCGAATTCTGCTGTTTTCTCAGCACAGCGGCCTCCCTGCAGGGCCGCAACGCTCCCCTTCCCTGGTGACTCATGGTACCTGGTTACCTTCTTTCACACTCACTTTGTGGCCCGTGGCACAGGACGGGACAGTGGCCCATGTTTCTCCAGGCCTGGATCCAAGGCCACATGAGCCATTCCACGGAGGCCTGCCGTCAGAGCTTGGATCTGAAAGCTGTTAATCCAGTGGGGCCCCTCCACATCCCTTACTCCATTTTATTAAGTCCAGGGTATTCCCAGAGCACCCAGATCTGCTTTTCCTGTGCAAGGAGATTAGGCCAGTGTGCACACACGGTCATGTGCAAGCATCCAGTTTCTGGTCACCATCAGGATGAGCAGTTTTGAGTGAAGTGCCTGGGCCTGGCGAACCCCTGGGAAGGGTGGGGACCATCTGTGCTGTCCTGTAAAGGAAATTGTGGTTTCTTTCTTTCCTTTTCTTCTTCTTCTTCTTTTTCCCCCCTTTTTTAGTTTATGGGAAAGGGAGACTTGTGTCTCAATTGAGTCTTTGTGGCGTTGTATTACAGAGAGTCACAGAGAATGTTCTATGTAAATGACTGTGTGCCCTGATTAGAGCCTCAATAGGTGCCATTGTGTCATATTGCTATTATTGGCGATTGCAGGATACTAAATGATATTCTCATCAGGCTGAAAAAGCTCAGTGTTAGCAGCGAAACTCGGGGTTAATTATACTGCTCTGAATTAGAGCATAGAATTAAGTTGTAGGGAGAGCAGGGCTCTTGCTTTCTCCCCCTCTGTCTTTTCAGGGTTGTTGCTGGGGGTTTGATCAGAGTACCGTTTAACCCACGTTCTAAATTTGTACTTACTGGCATTTTGCTCTGCATGAGTTACTGCCCCTTTTGGCATTGGGAAACACAGGGCCAATTTATAGGACAGTTGGAGAGGGGAGAGATGGTCTACTTAATAGTGCATTCTTCTTAGTCAATAGCTGGGTAAAAACTAGCATGAAGATTTAAGTCTTTGGGGAGTGCCGGACTCTCTGGAGGGGCCTCTTTTAATTGAGCTCTTCTGGTCTCTTCTGCCTTTGAATTATCTGCTGCTGTGATCCTGACTCACCTCTTTGAAGAAATGACACACTGACCTACATCTCAGCTGAAACTGATAGAGGAGTCTATCTCTGCTCTGCCCCAGCTTGGTGTTCCCCACACGACCTACGAGGGAATGTGTCTGAGGGCTGAGGCAGGCCCTCTCCGGTTTCATGCCATTGACTGCTCTGCCTTGGTTCAAGCACAGAGCTTGGCTCTTTTTGAGTCATCCCCGATTGTAAACTTCCTGCATTCCTTTTGCTCATTCATCTGTCTATAAATTTCATGTCACTTGCATAGGGTCTAAAGCCACATCTCCCCCCCGCCCCCCTTTACTGTTACATGGGCTGTGACTATAATTATTACAAAAAAAACTTCAAAAAGTTATTTTTAGTGGTGGCCTCATAGTTTATCATATATGCTTATCATTACTTAGTTAACCACTTCATCCTTTGGGGATGTGTAGGTTGATTTTTTTTTTCTTTTTTTTTTGAGATCGTAAGTCATTGGCCATTACATTGGCAGCTAGCCTAGGACAGATTCCTAGAAATGAGGCTACTGAGAATATGAAGTCAAAAGCAGAGACGGGATTTAAACCCAGATCTGTCTGCCTTCAAATCCAGGGCTGCTGTTTCTGTGATCTGTTCTCTGACCCGGCAGAACTCCAGCGTCCTCTGTGAGAAGCCAGGCATGCGCTGCCCTCCGCGAGCAAACGGCTTCCCGCCTGCCAGTCCAGGGTGATGTGGCTCCTCTTTCTCCTTCTTCATCGTCCTCCCTTGATTTGTCAGTGGCAAACTGACAGTGCTCTGGAGAGGCACTGGGTAAGCCCACTCATATCACAGAGCCCTCTCCTTTACCTGGCGTGAGCACAGCACATGCAAAAAGCACGTGTTAAGAAATAGCATGCTGTTTAAAAAATTCCACTTAAAAGAGTAGGTAACGTTTGGTGACCATGGTGAATGCAATTCAATCCTTCCAAATTCAGGCCTCTTGCAGAGGGCCTCAATATGAGGTATCATTCTCAGTCGGGATAGAAACATATTTTCTATATTTGTAATATATAAAATAGACTTAAAAAATTTTTTTTAATGTTTATTTTTGAGAGAGAGAGAGACAGAGCATGAGCGGGGGAGGGGCAGAGAGAGAGAGAGGGAGACACAGAATCCGAAGCAGGCTCCAGGCTCCAAGCTGTCAGCACAGAGCCTGACGCGGGGCTCGAACTCATCAGCCGCGAGATCATGACCCAAGCCGAAGTCAGATGCTCGACTGGCTGAGCCACCCAGGCGCCCCTATAAAATAGACTTTTAAGAAAATATTTATTTTTGGGAGAGTGTAAGCAGGGGAGGGGCGGAAAGAGGAGGACAGAGGATCTGAGTCAGGGTCTGGGCTGACAGGCTGACAGCAGCGGGCCTGATGCGGGGCTTGAACTCATGAACCACAAGATCACGAGCTGAGCTGAAGTCAGACGCTCTAACAACTGAGCCACCCAGGTTCTCCTAAACAGTCTAACTGAAGTAGAGCCCTGATCAGCACAATAGTCTTTTCCATACTGTGCGTTCTCTCAGAACCAGGACAGACTGTGAGGGGGGAGAAAGGGCCCTTTGGTTAAACAGGCTAGGAAAAGCTTCATTCTAAGGAGATTCCCGAAGCCCTTCGAGGTCTTAAGGGCTCAGATCCGTGCTGCGGTCAGGAAGCCTGTTTGATTCTGTGGAAGCTGGTCTGTCCCACAGGATACCTGTTGATGTCTTGTGGAACAAGCAGTTTGTGAAATGATGCTGAGCTAAGGATGAAAGTCCAGACTCCTAGCTTTCAAAAAACCTGCATGATGGCCCCCCTCCCTGCTGTCCTCTTCTCGTTTCCTATTTCTGGCCCCTGTGAGTTTGCATAGAGCATTGTCTCTGCCTGGAGCACTCTTCTCCTGATCTCCACGTGACTAAACTCGACCCTGTGTGCGGGGCTCAGTCCAGGTATCTTCTTTCTGTGCTATATCGTTACACATTCTCCATGTCATTGGCCCTTGGCCTCCTGTATTCTAACAACTGCTCTCTGTACCTGCCTTATGGCACGACTTCCTGTGTAGGATCACAGATACTTGTATCCGTGTCCTTTTGATGGATTCACCTCCTTGAAAACAAGGCCAGTCTTCCTGGCATTGCTGCAGTATTGGCTGTCGTGTTGGCTTGTGCATAGCAAGCTCTCGGCAGATGGGGGTTCGTGGTGTCAGTAAATATCTCAGTGGAAGGAGGGCCTGGCAACAGCATTGACAGTGGCCTTGTTCCCACGGCAGCTTCCACACTGACCTCAACCGGGTCACGGCGTGAGACACCGAATTCGCCTTTGGCCCGCTCGACATCTCTGGGGCGGGCAGCTCTGCTTCTGAATTCTTTCTGCTCCATTGCACGAACGTCTCATCTGTAAGACGGGTGGCGACGGCCTTTGCTTTTCTGAGCACTTACTAGGCGCCAACTGCCTTATGCACATGTTCTCTTTTACCCTCATCGACCGGGTGAGTTGGGTTTTGTTGTTCAGGCGGTGGCCCAGAGACGTTGGAAAACCGGCTCAAGCAAGGTCACGTAGTAGATGGCAGTGCTGGGAATGAAGTTCAGGTCTGACTCTGGAGCCACGACATCACATAACTGTGTTGCCCTTTGCGCATGTGTGTGGCATGTGTGTGTGCGCTCCTGTGTGTGGCTTTCATTGATTTATTGAATTGATGCTGGAGCCCTCCCTCCCCACTTCCCCACTCTCTTCCTCTCTGTCTTTTTTTTTTTTTTAATATTTTTTTAATGTTGATTCATTTTTGAGAGAGGGTGAGAGAGAGCGAGAGAGAGCTCATGCACAAGCGGGGGGAGGGGTAGAGAGAGAGGGAGACACAGAATCGGAAGCAGGCTCCGGGCTCCAAGCTGTCAGCACAGAGCCCCATGCGGGGCTCGAACTCACGAGCTGTGAGATCATGACCTGAGCCGAAGTCTGATGCTTAACGGACTGAACCACCCAGGTGCCCCTCTGTCTCTTTCTGAATAACACTGTGTGATACCATTTCTTTTTCTGTCCTGGACGTGGTATTTGTGGAGTTTTAAATGTGGCTAGTTTGCCCAGCTTTACAAGCTCTCTTCATTCGGCTGCTTTCCCTCACCCCTCTCATCTTTGAAGCTTTGCTGAGAAACTGGCTGACGGGAGGCTAACGGGCTTCCAGTGTCAAGTTTGACGTTCAAAGTTAAGTGTCTCCCTTGGTCTGCTGTTTGCCCCTTCTTGGCATCACTGATGCATCTGGTCCCTGAGACTTTCCAAGTCTCAGATTTGTGTTCTTTGGAAAACCACTGCAGGTAGATGTTGCTTCCCAGATAGCACAGGCTTTGCTAAACAGCACAGTGCCAGGAACTCTATCACTGGACCCCCAAGATGCTGGGTGCGTGCGTGTGCATGCCTAGTGAGATGTAAACATTTACAGGGAATAAAAGAAATTCCTTCCCCAGAGCCAAAACTTGGATAATCTCCTTATGTACGCAGCTTTGACAGTGATTCCATATGTTTCGTTCATCTTTGCTTTTTTTGCAGCCTCTACAAATTTATTTTCCATGCTGCTCCCACTGACAGGAGAGATGTTTCCAAAATGCATGTCATTCCGTGGCTAAAAGTCCTTCTTTGGCCCTTGGAGCCCTTAGGGTGATTGGCCTCTTGGCCACTCACCCCTCCAGCTTCTTGTGTTCTTTATCTGTATTTGCGTCCGCCATGGTAGACTCCACATGGGTCCTGTGTGTACGTGTGGTTTTCTCTCTCTTCTCTCTCTTCTCTAGTCATTCCAGGCTGGTGGCCCCCTCTGTCTGTGTCCTCCACCTGGCTAATTCCTGTTGGCCGCCGCTGGAAATCTCTGTTGGGTCCCATCCATCCTGGGTCCGCCCTTTGATAGCATCTCTTCTGCTCACTGTGCTCTGTTTCGTGTCTCTGTGTCTCCCTCAACCAGACTGTCTACATCTTGCCTTCTAATCGTCTCTGTACCTCCCAACTCAGTGCCTGGCATACAGTAGGAGCTCAGTAACTGTTGAATGAAGGATTAGTCACAGGTGTTCATTTCCTGTGGAAATGCAGGGTGGTGGAAAATCTGAGCTTTTCTTGTTCCTTGTGCGTAATAACGACAGGTTTGCATAATAACGATAATACACCCCGTCATTTTTCGACTGCATTCTGTGTGCTCTCTGTAGTTTAGTGCTGTCCTTGTAGTGCTCCCGTGTACGTGGTGTTATTACTAATGTCATCATGAGAAGGACGGAACTAGGGTTCTGTTTCTCTTTGTTTCTCAGTTAAGAAGTCTTTGCTCCAGAACAGACAACGGCTTCCGCATTTCAAGGTATTTTTCCGGATTTGAAGCTGAAAGGCATCACCACTGAGACTCAGGGAAATATCGTGACAGTACTTCAAACAGAATTTTAGGTGCTTGGGGCCTGAGAGGTTGCCAGTTGCCAAATCCTTGAGTGCAAAGAGGGAGAGAGAGCGAGAGAGCGGGCTTTCTCAAATCGTTGACATTGAAGTGAAGACCAAGTTGGACTTGTTTATTGATCCCCTAAAGATACCATGTCCTTGAATAATTCAGAATCTAATATCCCTATTAGAGTGAGGTCACCTTTTTTGAGGGACACTGGGCTGCTGCATTGCAGAGCTGGGGAGTTATAAGGGTGTCTTCAGTGTCTTGTTGGTCATATGAATTTCATTTGCCCAGTGGAACATCACCGAGGCTCTGAATAGTCAAAGAAAGCATCTCTCTTATGTTTTCCTCATGAATAGAACACTCTGTGTCCTGAATTGTTGCCCCACAGGGGCCAGCACGTGGTGTATTTGCCTAATGTTTGAACCAGTAGGCTTTTTCATTTTGGGGCAATCCAGGTAAAGGGTTTCTGGTCGCTCCCGTGTGGCGAGGAAAGCCTGTCTTCTCTCCTTTTCTCCCTCTGCCTACTGTCCCTGAGTTTGAAAAAGTATACTCTGAGTGGCGTGACTAATTTTAGCATATTTACTAGAAATTAATGTTCTGCCAATGAACAGAAATTCTTTCCTCTCTTCCTTTCTGCCAAATCAAAACGGCTCTGTGGATTGGGATGAGGGGGTATTTAGAACTGCAGGACAGCGGTT